>NW_027125317.1:0-105000 GCF_033026475.1 Channa argus
TACAAAGTACTATAACTGTACTGGTCTGTTACGCCCCTGTCCAGGGGGTCAGGGTGCAACATACAAAGATAAATTAGCATGTTCCCTCTCCGATCCCCAAACCAAACTCCAGTATCGAGATGTTCCAACAGAATGATATTTATTTTAAACGAAAGAAAGTGTCAAACAAAACATGACACTACAACTCAGGGCGAACCAAGGCCAACATAATAAACAAAATAAGCCATTTCCCACAGAAAGTGCTAGCTAGCCTGATAGAAATAAACAAACCAAAAGACAGTCGCTAACCCTAACTTCCTAATGTGAAAACAAGAGAAAACAATCAAAAGAAAATGGCTGTTCACCCCTAAAGATTTAATACTATTTACAAAATATACAATTTATAAACAAAACCACGGCACAAAACCTAACAATTCAAAAATGCTAAATAAGGTTTGGAAACCAAGAACAGCAAACAGGTGCTGCTGCCAGAAAGAGCCTTGCTAGCTGTTGGGAACCGTACTTTTAAAACTCCAGGAAGTGTAGGATGGACCAATCAGCTTCCTGTACTGCCCCCCAATCCGGCCAATCAGGCAGGGCACCTATAAGAACAAAAAAATAAAAACAACACATAAGGCCAGGACCGTAACATGGTCTACTAGTAATGAAGCACGATGGTTGACAAACCAATAAAGTAGCAAAACAGTAATGAAAGAACAAAATTTGATGAAAATATAGAACAATTTCTATGAATAAATAGGCAGTAACACCAGCTTGTGCTGCCCGTAAACCCAAGCAAAAAAGCTTACAGCACCTGGTATTCCCACGCGGTCTTCCGACCAAGTACTAACCAGGCCCGGCTCTATTTGGCTGCCGAGATCGGACGAGATCGGGCGCTTAGAGAGCGGTGTGGCCGTAAGCTGCATAAAAACGTTGGAGAAGCAGAATGCATGACACTTGCTAAGAAGAAGATAAATATGGCAAAGTACAAAGTACTATAACTGTACTGGTCTGTTACGCCCCTGTCCAGGGGGTCAGGGTGCAACATACAAAGATAAATTAGCATGTTCCCTCTCCGATCCCCAAACCAAACTCCAGTATCGAGATGTTCCAACAGAATGATATTTATTTTAAACGAAAGAAAGTGTCAAACAAAACATGACACTACAACTCAGGGCGAACCAAGGCCAACATAATAAACAAAATAAGCCATTTCCCACAGAAAGTGCTAGCTAGCCTGATAGAAATAAACAATCCAAAAGACAGTCGCTAACCCTAACTCCCTAATGTGAAAACAGTCCAAAGAAAATGGCTGTTCACCCCTACAGATTTAATACTATTTACAAAATATACAATTTATAAACAAAACCACGGCACAAAACCTAACAATTCAAAAATGCTAAATAAGGTTTGGAAACCAAGAACAGCAAACAGGTGCTGCTGCCAGAAAGAGCCTCGCTAGCTGTTGGGAACCGTACTTTTAAAACTCCAGGAAGTGTAGGATGGACCAATCAGCTTCCTGTACTGCCCCCCAATCCGGCCAATCAGGCAGGGCACCTATAAGAACAACAAAAAAAAAAACAACACATATGGCCAGGACCGTAACATGGTCTAATAGTAATGAAGCACGATGGTTGACAAACCAATAAAGTAGCAAAACAGCAATAAAAGAACAAAATTTGATGAAAATATAGAACAATTTCTATGAAAAAATAGGCAGTAACACCAGCTTGTGCTGCCCGTAAACCCAAGCAAAAAAGCTTACAGCACCTGGTATTCCCAGGCGGTCTTCCTACCAAGTACTATCCAGGACCTGCTCTATTTGGCTGCCGAGATCGGACGAGATCGGGCGCTTAGAGACCGGTGTGGCTGTAAGCTGCATTTGACATCATCAACAGCTCTTAAAAACGCTGGAGAAGCAGAATGCATGACACTTGCTAAGAAGAAGATAAATGTGGCAAAGTACAAAGTACTATACTTGTACTGGTCTGTTACGCCCCTGTCTAGGGGGTCAGGGTGCAACATACAAAGATAAATTAGCATGTTCCCTCTCCGATCCCCAAACCAAAATCCAGGGTCGAGATGTTCCAACAGAATGATATTTATTTTAAACGAAAGAAAGTGTCAAACAAAACATGACACTACAACTCAGGGCGAACCAAGGCCAACATAATAAACAAAATAAGCCATTTCCCACAGAAAGTGCTAGCTAGCCTGATAGAAATAAACAAACCAAAAGACAGTCGCTAACCCTTACTCCCTAATGTGAAAACAGTCCAAGAAAATGGCAGTTCACCCCTACAGATTTAATACTATTTACAAAATATACAATTTATTTAACATGGTCTACTAGTAATGAAGCACGATGGTTGAGAAAACCAATAAAGTAGCAAAACAGCAATGAAAGAACAAAATTTGATGAAAATATAGAACAATTTCTATGAATAAATAGGCAGTAACACCAGCTTGTGCTGCCCGTAAACCCAAGCAAAAAAGCTTACAGCACCTTGTATTCCCAGGCGGTCTTCCTACCAAGTACTAACCAGGCCCGGCTCTATTTGGCTGCCGAGATCGGACGAGATCGGGCGCTTAGAGAGCGGTGTGGCCGTAAGCTGCATTTGACATCATCAACAGCTCTTAAAAACGCTGGAGAAGCAGAATGCATGACACTTGCTAAGAAGAAGATAAATGTGGCAAAGTACAAAGTACTAAAACTGTACTGGTCTGTTACGCCCCTGTCCAGGGGCTCAGGGTGCAACATACAAAGATAAATTAGCATGTTCCCTCTCCGATCCCCAAACCAAACTCCAGTATCGAGATGTTCCAACAGAATGATATTTATTTTAAACGAAAGAAAGTGTCAAACAAAACATGACACTACAACTCAGGGCGAACCAAGGCCAACATAATAAACAAAATAAGCCATTTCCCACAGAAAGTGCTAGCTAGCCTGATAGAAATAAACAATCCAAAAGACAGTCGCTAACCCTAACTCCCTAATGTGAAAACAGTCCAAAGAAAATGGCTGTTCACCCCTACAGATTTAATACTATTTACAAAATATACAATTTATAAACAAAACCACGGCACAAAACCTAACAATTCAAAAATGCTAAATAAGGTTTGGAAACCAAGAACAGCAAACAGGTGCTGCTGCCAGAAAGAGCCTCGCTAGCTGTTGGGAACCGTACTTTTAAAAATCCAGGAAGTGTAGGATGGACCAATCAGCTTCCTGTACTGCCCCTCAATCCGGCCAATCAGGCAGGGCACCTATAAGAACAACAAATCAAAAACAACACATATGGCCAGGACCGTAACATGGTCTACTAGTAATGAAGCACGATGGTTGACAAACCAATAAAGTAGCAAAACAGTAATGAAAGAACAAAATTTGATGAAAATATACAACAATTTCTATGAATAAATAGGCAGTAACACAAGCTTGTGCTGCCTGTAAACCCAAGCAAAAAAGTTTACAGCACCTGGTATTCCCAGGCGGTCTTCCTACCAAGTACTAACCAGGCCCGGCTCTATTTGGCTGCCGAGATCGGGCGCTTAGAGAGCGGTGTGGCCGTAAGCTGCATTTGACATCATCAACAGCTCTTAAAAACGTTGGAGAAGCAGAATGCATGACACTTGCTAAGAAGAAGATAAATGTGGCAAAGTACAAAGTACTATAACTGTACTGGTCTGTTACGCCCCTGTCCAGGGGGTCAGAGTGCAACATACAAAGATAAATTAGCATGTTCCCTCTCCAATCCCCAAACCAAAATCCAGGATCGAGATGTTCCAACAGAATGATATTTATTTTAAACGAAAGAAAGTGTCAAACAAAACATGACACTACAACTCAGGGCGAACCAAGGCCAACATAATAAACAAAATAAGCCATTTCCCACAGAAAGTGCTAGCTAGCCTGATAGAAATAAACAAACCAAAAGACAGTCGCTAACCCTAACTCCCTAATGTGAAAACAAGAGAAAACAATCAAAAGAAAATGGCTGTTCACCCCTACAGATTTAATACTATTTACAAAAATATACAATTTATAAACAAAACCACGGCACAAAACCTAACAATTCAAAAATGCTAAATAAGGTTTGGAAACCAAGAACAGCAAACAGGTGCTGCTGCCAGAAAGAGCCTCGCTAGCTGTTGGGAACCGTACTTTTAAAACTCCAGGAAGTGTAGGATGGACCAATCAGCTTCCTGTACTGCCCCCCAATCCGGCCAATCAGGCAGGGCACCTATAAGAACAACAAAATAAAAACAACACATATGGCCAGGACCGTAACATGGTCTACTAGTAATGAAGCACGATGGTTGACAAACCAATAATGTAGCAAAACAGCAATAAAAGAACAAAATTTGATGAAAATATAGAACAATTTCTATGAATAAATAGGCAGTAACACCAGCTTGTGCTGCCCGTAAACCCAAGCAAAAAAGCTTACAGCACCTTTTATTCCCAGGCAGTCTTCCTACCAAGTACTAACCAGGCCCGGCTCTATTTGGCTGCCGAGATCGGGCGCTTAGAGAGCGGTGTGGCCGTAAGCTGCATAAAAACGCTGGAGAAGCAGAATGCATGACACTTGCTAAGAAGAAGATAAATGTGGCAAAGTACAAAGTACTATAACTGTACTGGTCTGTTACGCCCCTGTCTAGGGGGTCAGGGTGCAACATACAAAGATAAATTAGCATGTTCCCTCTCCGATCCCCAAACCAAAATCCAGTATCGAGATGTTCCAACAGAATGATATTTATTTTAAACGAAAGAAAGTGTCAAACAAAACATGACACTACAACTCAGGGCGAACCAAGGCCAACATAATAAACAAAATAAGCCATTTCCCACAGAAAGTGCTAGCTAGCCTGATAGAAATAAACAAACCAAAAGACAGTCGCTAACCCTAACTCCCTAATGTGAAAACAAGAGAAAACAATCAAAAGAAAATGGCTGTTCACCCCTACAGATTTAATACGAATTACAAAATATACAATTTATAAACAAAACCACGGCACAAAACCTAACAATTCAAAAATGCTAAATAAGGTTTGGAAACCAAGAACAGCAAACAGGTGCTGCTGCCAGAAAGAGCCTCGCTAGCTGTTGGGAACCGTACTTTTAAAACTCCAGGAAGTGTAGGATGGACCAATCAGCTTCCTGTACTGCCCCTCAATCCGGCCAATCAGGCAGGGCACCTATAAGAACGAGAAAATAAAAACAACACATATGGCCAGGACCGTAACATGGTCTACTAGTAATGAAGCACGATGGTTGAAAAACCAATAAAGTAGCAAAACAGCAATGAAAGAACAAAATTTGATGAAATTTGATATTACTATAACTGTACTGGTCTGTTACGCCCCTGTCCAGGGGGTCAGGGTGCAACATACAAAGATAAATTAGCATGTTCCCTCTCCGATCCCCAAACCAAAATCCAGTATCGAGATGTTCCAACAGAATGATATTTATTTTAAACGAAAGAAAGTGTCAAACAAAACATGACACTACAACTCAGGGCGAACCAAGGCCAACATAATAAACAAAATAAGCCATTTCCCACAGAAAGTGCTAGCTAGCCTGATAGAAATAAACAAACCAAAAGACAGTCGCTAACCCTAACTCCCTAATGTGAAAACAAGAGAAAACAATCAAAAGAAAATGGCTGTTCACCCCTACAGATTTAATACGAATTACAAAATATACAATTTATAAACAAAACCACGGCACAAAACCTAACAATTCAAAAATGCTAAATAAGGTTTGGAAACCAAGAACAGCAAACAGGTGCTGCTGCCAGAAAGAGCCTCGCTAGCTGTTGGGAACCGTACTTTTAAAACTCCAGGAAGTGTAGGATGGACCAATCAGCTTCCTGTACTGCCCCCCAATCCGGCCAATCAGGCAGGGCACCTATAAGAACAAGAAAATAAAAACAACACATATGGCCAGGACCGTAACATGGTCTACTAGTAATGAAGCACGATGGTTGACAAACCAATAAAGTAGCAAAACAGCAATGAAAGAACAAAATTTGATAAAAATATAGAACAATTTCTATGAATAAATAGGCAGTAACACCAGCTTGTGCTGCCCGTAAACCCAAGCAAAAAAGCTTACAACACCTGGTATTCCCACGCGGTCTTCCTACCAAGTACTAACCAGGCCCGGCTCTATTTGGCTGCCGAGATCGGACGAGATCGGGCGCTTAGAGAGCGGTGTGGCCGTAAGCTGCATTTGACATCATCAACAGCTCTTAAAAACGCTGGAGAAGCAGAATGCATGACACTTGCTAAGAAGAAGATAAATGTGGCAAAGTACAAAGTACTATAACTGTACTGGTCTGTTACGCCCCTGTCTAGGGGGTCAGGGTGCAACATACAAAGATAAATAAGCATGTTCCCTCTCCGATCCCCAAACCAAAATCCAGTATCGAGATGTTCCAACAGAATGATATTTATTTTAAACGAAAGAAAGTGTCAAACAAAACATGACACTACAACTCAGGGCGAACCAAGGCCAACATAATAAACAAAATAAGCCATTTCCCACAGAAAGTGCTAGCTAGCCTGATAGAAATAAACAAACCAAAAGACAGTCGCTAACCCTAACTCCCTAATGTGAAAACAAGAGAAAACAATCAAAAGAAAATGGCTGTTCACCCCTACAGATTTAATACGAATTACAAAATATACAATTTATAAACAAAACCACGGCACAAAACCTAACAATTCAAAAATGCTAAATAAGGTTTGGAAACCAAGAACAGCAAACAGGTGTTACTGCCAGAAAGAGCCTCGCTAGCTGTTGGGAACCGTACTTTTAAAACTCCAGGAAGTGTAGGATGGACCAATCAGCTTCCTGTACTGCCCCCCAATCCGGCCAATCAGGCAGGGCACCTATAAGAACAACAAAATAAAAACAACACATATGGCCAGGACCGTAACATGGTCTACTAGTAATGAAGCACGATGGTTGAAAAACCAATAAAGTAGCAAAACAGCAATGAAAGAACAAAATTTGATGAAAATATAGCACAATTTCTATGAATAAATAGGCAGTAACACCAGCTTGTGCTGCCCGTAAACCCAAGCAAAAAAGCTTACAGCACCTGGTATTCCCAGGCGGTCTTCCTACCAAGTACTAACCAGGCCCGGCTCTATTTGGCTGCCGAGATCGGACGAGATCGGGCGCTTAGAGAGCGGTGTGGCCGTAAGCTGCATTTGACATCATCAACAGCTCTTAAAAACGCTGGAGAAGCAGAATGCATGACACTTGCTAAGAAGAAGATAAATGTGGCAAAGTACAAAGTACTATAACTGTACTGGTCTGTTACGCCCCTGTCCAGGGGGTCAGGGTGCAACATACAAAGATAAATTAGCATGTTCCCTCTCCGATCCCCAAACCAAAATCCAGGATCGAGATGTTCCAACAGAATGATATTTATTTTAAACGAAAGAAAGTGTCAAACAAAACATGACACTACAACTCAGGGCGAACCAAGGCCAACATAATAAACAAAATAAGCCATTTCCCACAGAAAGTGCTAGCTAGCCTGATAGAAATAAACAAACCAAAAGACAGTCGCTAACCCTAACTCCCTAATGTGAAAACAAGAGAAAACAATCAAAAGAAAATGGCTGTTCACCCCTACAGATTTAATACTATTTACAAAATATACAATTTATAAACAAAACCACGGCATAAAACCTAACAATTCAAAAATGCTAAATAAAGTTTGGAAACCAAGAACAGCAAACAGGTGCTGCTGCCAGAAAGAGCCTCGCTAGCTGTTGGGAACCGTACTTTTAAAACTCCAGGAAGTGTAGGATGGATCAATCAGCTTCCTGTACTGCCCCCCAATCCGGCCAATCAGGCAGGGCACCTATAAGAACAAGAAAATAAAAACAACACATATGGCCAGGACCGTAACATGGTCTACTAGTAATGAAGCACGATGGTTGACAAACCAATAAAGTAGCAAAACAGTAATGAAAGAACAAAATTTGATGAAAATATAGAACAATTTCTATGAATAAATAGGCAGTAACACCAGCTTGTGCTGCCCGTAAACCCAAGCAAAAAAGCTTACAGCACCTGGTATTCCCACGCGGTCTTCCTACCAAGTACTAACCAGGCCCGGCTTTATTTGGCTGCCGAGATCGGACGAGATCGGGCGCTTAGAGAGCGGTGTGGCCGTAAGCTGCATTTGACATCATCAACAGCTCTTAAAAACGTTGGAGAAGCAGAATGCATGAAACTTGCTAAGAAGAAGATAAATGTGGCAAAGTACAAAGTACTATAACTGTACTGGTCTGTTACGCCCCTGTCCAGGGGGTCAGGGTGCAACATACAAAGATAAATTAGCATGTTCCCTCTCCGATCCCCAAACCAAAATCCAGGATCGAGATGTTCCAACAGAATGATATTTATTTTAAACGAAAGAAAGTGTCAAACAAAACATGACACTACAACTCAGGGCGAACCAAGGCCAACATAATAAACAAAATAAGCCATTTCCCACAGAAAGTGCTAGCTAGCCTGATAGAAATAAACAAACCAAAAGACAGTCGCTAACCCTAACTCCCTAATGTGAAAAAAAGAGAAAACAATCAAAAGAAAATGGCTGTTCACCCCTACAGATTTAATACTATTTACAAAATATACAATTTATAAACAAAACCACGGCACAAAACCTAACAATTCAAAAATGCTAAATAAGGTTTGGAAACCAAGAACAGCAAACAGGTGCTGATGCCAGAAAGAGCCTCGCTAGCTTTTGGGAACCGTACTTTTAAAACTCCAGGAAGTGTAGGATGGACCAATCAGCTTCCTGTACTGCCCCTCAATCCGGCCAATCAGGCAGGGCACTTATAAGAACGACAAAATAAAAACAACACATATGGCCAGGACCGTAACATGGTCTACTAGTAATGAAGCACGATGGTTGACAAACCAATAAAGTAGCAAAACAGCAATGAAAGAACAAAATTTGATGAAAATATACAACAATTTCTATGAATAAATAGGCAGTAACACCAGTTTTTGCTGCCCGTAAACCCAAGTAAAAAAGTTTACAGCACCTGGTATTCCCAGGCGGTCTTCCTACCAAGTACTAACCAGGCCCGGCCCTATTTGGCTGCCGAGATCGGACGAGATCGGGCGCTTCGAGAGCAGTGTGGCCGTAAGCTGCATTTGATATCATCAACAGCTCCTAAAAACGCTGGAGAAGCAGAATGCATGACATTCGCTAAGAAGAAGATACATGTGGCAAAGTACTAAAACGGTACCGGTCTAGTAGTAAAGAAGCACGATGGTTGACAAACCAATAAAGCAGCAAAACAGCAATGAAAGAACAAAATTTGATGAAAATATAGAACAATTTCTATGAATAAATAGGCAGTAACACCAGCTTGTGCTGCCCGTAAACCCAAGCAAAAAAGCTTACAGCACCTGGTATTCCCAGGCGGTCTTCCTACCAAGTACTAACCAGGCCCGGCTCTATTTGGCTGCCGAGATCGGACGAGATCGGGCGCTTATTTTTTTTTTTTATTTTTTTTTTTTTATCTTTTTATTATCAAAAATACACTTTACAAAATAAAAATTAACTATATACAGAGAAACATAAAGAAAAAGAGTAAATTCATTCGTCTTTTTAACAGTAAATCAAACAAATTAAAGCAAAGCAAGCCTCTTCCCCTTTTTTCCACATATTTGTATGCACATATATACATGTATACATACATATATATACATACACACATATATATACATATATACATACACCTACATACACACATACATTCTTAAATATATACGCCCATATACTACAAGGTTAAATAAATTCACCCAAAATCGAAGTGCAATCTACCCTCCCCATCCAGCTCACATAAATCATTCCTTGCCCCCCACCTAGCTATAAACTCATCCTCATCCACTGAAAACAGAATTCTCATGTAATGTGTCACCATATTTTGAAAAAAACCCACCCTGTTTGTCCTTTTCCCCCCATACAAAGCATAATTTCTACCAACATACAACACATGACGTGCTACACTCAATAAAAAATTGATTAAACCAACATTACATCTTTTATCACCTTTTTGTTTCCCAAAGCACCACACCCAGTCCCATGCTTCCCCTTCTAACTTAGGCAGTTTACACTTATTGATTAACAACGTTTTAACCCAGTCCCTGAAATCCCGTGTGACTGTACAGTATAGCATAAAGTGGTTAAAATCTTCATCTTCCACCCTACAGACCGGACAGGTTCTCGCATACGTGCTTTTACTTATCTGGTGAAGGACGACAGAAACCAGCACCCTTCTGTGACGCAGCAGGAAGTTTGAGTTTGCTATTGCAGGGGGAAGCCACTTACTGTGTATATTTGACCAAATTTCAGAGACGGGACGGGTAAGAAAGAGATGAGACCATGCAGTGTTTGCTGTAGGTTCTTGGAATATTTTGTTAATTAAAACCCTATACCAAAATTTTGATTGTAAATCTTGCAGTTTTCTGTTTTTGACGTCACAGGTCAGAGCAAAATCCAGCTCGTCGTCCTCCACCCGATCCTCATCCACTTCCGACAACCACTCTTTCCACTCTTGCGGCATTCGCTCTAATAAATCATCACAAAATCGAACAACTCTAGCCTTTTTTATATTAAACCCTTTCATCCTAATTTTACTAAATACCGCAAGAGGGCTAGGAGCCCCTGTCTGGTCTAAAACATCTTTAATCTGATGTAGCGCCTAAGTCAAGATGCCCCGACCGGCCTTACATCCCTCTCGGCCGCTGAGGCAGGGGTTCCCAAAGATGGGCTGGTTTAACACACTTTGTTTTGATGTAATTACACACTCCAACTGGGGCAGGATTTCCACCCATGCCTCAGCCGCCTCCTGGAAGAGTGGACATGTTCCCACAATAGGCCGGCCGAGTGTGACGCTACATAGATTGTAAAAGCCGCACATACCTCTTTTCAGTACATCATCATACAAATAATCCTCCCATATGTTTTTAGTTTTCTGGCTCAGCATTTTCTTAAACAGTTTTATTCTTAATGACTTCAATTTTGCTTTTAAATTACACAGTTTGAGTCCCCCCTTTTTGTACGGCCCGACCAGTGTCTTATGTGCAATTTTCATTGCTCTCCCCTTCCATAGAAAATCCTCAATAGCGCTGCTCAGGCGTACCAGTACATCACTCGGCAGGTGACAAACCTGCATGGTGTAGACAAGTCTCGGCACAATTACTGCATTTATTACAGTGATTTTCCCTTTTAAACCTAATCCCCTCATTCTCCACAGTGCGAGCCTTGATCTACACCCCGCAACCTGCTCTTCCCAGGATCTACGACTGCTGTCTTCTGGTTGTGAGCCCAAATATACACCAAGTACTTTAACCTCAGGCCCGCCCCTTTTAAAATGCTGGCCTTCCTCCCCAAGAACAGTACCAGGCCCCAGGATCAAACTCGATTTGTCCTTATTTACCCGTGCTCCCGCAGCTTGCTCATATGCATCTAGATGTTGCAAAACCCTTCGCAAACTATCCCCATCCCTGACCATGATGTTAATATCATCTGCATATTGTGCTATTTTGAAATCAGTTCCTCTGGGCGACGTGATCCCAATTATTTGAGAGTCAGATATAATTGACTGTGCTAGAGGTTCTGCCACTATTGCATAGAGCATAGCTGATAGGGGGCACCCCTGTCTCACTGATCTTTCTAAGGGGACGGGATCTGTCACGAAGCCATTGCACTTCACGACACTAGTAGCTCGGCTGTACAGTAACTTCATCCACCCTCGAAAAGTTGGGCCGAACCCAAAAACCCCCAGACACTCGAAGAGAAAATCGTGACTCACTCTGTCAAATGCCTTCTCTAGATCTACATTAAGGTATATACCTCCTGTAGCCATTAAATTCTCCAATGAGAATTTTGTTGACAAAATGCAGTCAGCGATATCCCTCCCCGGAATGCTGTAAGTCTGGGTAGGCCCAACTATCGAGCCAATCACTCCCTTAAGCCTGAACCCTAGCACCTTAGCGAGGATCTTATAGTCAGTATTGAGCAGACTAATTGGCCTATAATTTGCCAGGTCATCTCTGGCGCCTTTGTTTTTATAAACTAGAGTGATCACACCCCTTAAAAAAGACTCCGCGCACCTGTTCTCCTCCTGCATGGCAGAGTATAGCCTGCAGAGGACGGGGGCCAGTATGTTGCTGAAATGTTGGTAAAACTCAGCTGAGAGACCATCCACACCCGGGCTTTTAGATGTATTAAGGCTTCCAATCGCTGCTCTCACTTCTTCAATCTGAATGTCACCATCACACAGAGCCGCATCCTCGTGACTGAGGGAGCAGCCAATTTTTCCTAATACTGTGCCCATTTGTGCTTTTTTAATATGTTGTTTGCTAAACAAATTAGCGTAGTAGTCTTGTATTGCTTGTAAAATATCCACTATATCAGTATGTGTGTTTCCATCAAGGTCTTTTATTTCTGGTATGTATGTTTTTGCCTGTTTCCTTTTTTCCAAACCTAGAAAAAAAGCAGTACAGCGCTCCCCTTTCAACATGTGTTGTGCTTTACTGCGGATCATTGCGCCTCTGCATTTTCTCTCATCTAACCGTCTCAGCTGCTCCCTCAATCCAAGATAGACATCCAAGGGACGGTCACACTCAGCCTCAATAAGCTCAAGCTCCTCTTTTAGATGATGTCTCAGCTCAGCCTCCTCTGTCTTTTCCCTCAGCCTCTTCTCTCTGCTCAGAGCGATACAACGCTTTTTAATTTTAAATTTGGTGCGCTCCCACCACTCAATGATATCCACGACATAATCACTCTCATCACATAGAGCAGAGAGAAAAGACTTCATTTTATCTTTAAAAACTTGATCTTCAAGGAGGGAAGTGTTAAAACACCACAGGCCCCCATTCCTTTGCATACCACCCTCCCCTAGAGTCACCTTTAAACAGGCATGATCACTCCAGGAACAAAAACAATATTTACACTCATTTAATTCTTGCACCAAACTCGACGCCAACAAACACAGGTCAATCCTGGATTGCTTTAGCCTGCCCAATACCACTTGCCTGCGCGAATACGCCCGGGTGCCGGGGTTCAGCACTCTCCACGCATCTATCAAATCACACTCATCCATCCATACAAAAACAGCCGATCTACTAATGTCTTGTTTAAATTTATTATTAACTCCTACGTCCGCCTTAGTCAGAGCAACATTCCAATCTCCTATCACTACCGAGCGATCATCTGTCCACCTTTTGCAGCGCTCAAAGAAACCTCTCCTTTCAGGTTCACTGTTCGGACCGTACAAATTCAGAATTCTATATTTTTTATTATAATGTATTATATCAATAACAATTAGTCTACCCTGTCCATCCTTAAAAATCTCCACAATACTCTCACACACACCCGGCTTTACAAAAATTGCCACTCCAGCAGTTTTGTTTGAGGAGAGGGAGTAAAAGAGCTCCCCTCTCCAAAAAGATTTTATAGTGTCTATTTTGTCCATGGACCACCTACATTCCTGGACACACAAGATGTCGCATGCCATTTCTCCACAGAGTTGCTCTATTTTCCCAATATTTGTTAACCCGTTTAAATTTTGCGATTGAAGCAGCATTATCAAGTAAACACCGATTAAAAAGGTCATTTCCTAAGCTGTTTTTTCCCTTTGCCTCTATTCCCTCCCTCACTCCTCCCTGATTTCTCTTGCTGTGGACGTTTTCTAACCTGCTTTATCTGCTGAACATCCATCTCCGAATCTGACTCTATACTGTCAGCCTGGGGAGCCAGCAGGGCAGCATCCGAGTCTTCCTCTCTAGGGGCGGGTGGTATTCCATTATGAGAGGGGACCTTCTGTGAAGCGAGCCAAGATGGGCTCAGCCAACCCCCTTCAGGGTGACCCGCCCTATCCCCGCTCCACTCTGCCAGCACTTGATCCATACTAGATCCCAACACATCCTCTCTTTCACTCCCATGTTCCTCCCGCACAGGCAGGTCACCGCCCTGCGTCTCCAACACCACCTCATCCTCCTGTTCACTCTCGCTGCCCATATTCAGCTCTGGCTCCTCTACAGGTCTAACCTCACTCCTGTCATCCTCGGAGATGGATTCCCTGCTACCCTCCCCATTCCCTTCATCTATATTTTTACATTGACATTCCTCTGTGGAGCTATGACATTCCATACATCTGTGCATCCTGGCATCACACTCACGTGCATAATGTCCCTGTTTATTACATTTAAAACAGGTGAAATCCGGACAGTCCCTCACGATGTGTCCCGGCTGTAAGCACATCCGACAAACTTTCACTTGATTATTGTGAATTACTCTAAAATACTCCGGACCATTAGCTGTCATGAATTTCGCTGAGTAGGGCAGTGACTGCACAGTTTCATTAAACTTTACCTTCATATATCTTGTACCGTCCGCCACATCAGTCCCGGGCCACATCCTCCTTTTAATAGGCGAGATCGCTCTCACTCCCCACACGTCCAGTTTTTCCATAATTTCCTCGTCCGTTATATACGCCGGCAAATTCAAAAAAGACACCACCAGTTCATCAATTGCTAATGTTTTTACCATTACCACCGCTTTACCAACTTTAAATCCATCCAGTAGCCTTTTCTTTCCAGCTTCACTTTTTACCGTCACCTCATATTTATTCGATCCGGTCTCACGCAGCGCAACTATGCCTCCACACACATCACGTATTGCTCGTAACAGTTCCATCGTTTTCACCTTCTCTTCACCAACCACCTCTGCCAATACAGTCAAATCTTTTTCGTACCTTTTTTCTCTCATTGTCTCCCGTCTTCCGCTCATCTCCGTCTGCATCCTCGCCCGTTCCTCCTGATGTTTTCCATCCACACAAATGCCATCAATCTCCAACCTATTCTGCCGCTGCTCTCCGACCAAATCCACTCCTTTCCCCGTCCTCTTTGCTGAAGTAATCCTCTGCATTGACAAGCCCGGAACTTGCCCGCCATTTCTCTTCTCTCCCTGCTCCACGGCCTGGCGTTTGCTTCCTCCCGCTCCGTACTCTATTTCGGCTGGCATTGCCGTTTCCCCCCGACATCTCATGGTAGGAGCCACAATTTTCACAGCGTCCTCCGTCAATTTACCTCGTCTTTCTCCGCCATTCTCCATTTTACGTAGCTTGGCGAATCGAGTAACACTCGGCAAAAAAACAAAACCAAAATAAAATAAAAAAGAAAAAGGCAAAATGAAAGCGCCCCCGAACGGAGCAAATCCGCCGGGGGGATTAGTAACATAAACAAAATCGAAATCTCTATACTATTTAGTTAAATTACGACAAAAAACACAAGCAAACTGAAAAAGCCCGCCAAAACAGGCTCATGCGCGGGTCCGTCACTGCTCGCTCTAGAGAGAAACCACACCTCTGTCTGCAACCAGGTTTGGGAACCAAAAACAGCAAACAGGTGCTGCTGCCAGAAAGAGCCTCGCTAGCTGTTGGGAACCGTACTTTTAAAACTCCAGGAAGTGTAGGATGGACCAATCAGCTTCCTGTACTGCCCCTCAATCCGGCCAATCAGGCAGGGCACCTATAAGAACAACAAATCAAAAACAACACATATGGCCAGGACCGTAACATGGTCTACTAGTAATGAAGCACGATGGTTGACAAACCAATAAAGTAGCAAAACAGTAATGAAAGAACAAAATTTGATGAAAATAAAGAACAATTTCTATGAATAAATAGGCAGTAACACCAGCTTGTGCTGCCCGTAAACCCAAGCAAAAAAGCTTACAGCACCTGGTATTCCCACGCGGTCTTCCTACAAAGTACTAACCAGGCCCGGCTCTATTTGGCTGCCGAGATCGGACGAGATCGGGCGCTTAGAGAGCGGTGTGGCCGTAAGCTGCATTTGACATCATCAACAGCTCTTAAAAACGTTGGAGAAGCAGAATGCATGAAACTTGCTAAGAAGAAGATAAACGTGGCAAAGTACAAAGTACTATAACTGTACTGGTCTGTTACGCCCCTGTCCAGGGGGTCAGGGTGCAACATACAAAGATAAATTAGCATGTTCCCTCTCCGATCCCCAAACCAAAATCCAGGATCGAGATGTTCCAACAGAATGATATTTATTTTAAACGAAATAAAGTGTCAAACAAAACATGACACTACAACTCAGGGCGAACCAAGGCCAACATAATAAACAAAATAAGCCATTTCCCACAGAAAGTGCTAGCTAGCCTGATAGAAATAAACAAACCAAAACACAGTCGCTAACCCTAACTCCCTAATGTGAAAAAAAGAGAAAACAATCAAAAGAAAATGGCTGTTCACCCCTACAGATTTAATACTATTTACAAAATATACAATTTATAAACAAAACCACGGCACAAAACCTAACAATTCAAAAATGCTAAATAAGGTTTGGAAACCAAGAACAGCAAACAGGTGCTGATGCCAGAAAGAGCCTCGCTAGCTTTTGGGAACCGTACTTTTAAAACTCCAGGAAGTGTAGGATGGACCAATCAGCTTCCTGTACTGCCCCTCAATCCGGCCAATCAGGCAGGGCACTTATAAGAACGACAAAATAAAAACAACACATATGGCCAGGACCGTAACATGGTCTACTAGTAATGAAGCACGATGGTTGACAAACCAATAAAGTAGCAAAACAGCAATGAAAGAACAAAATTTGATGAAAATATACAACAATTTCTATGAATAAATAGGCAGTAACACCAGTTTTTGCTGCCCGTAAACCCAAGTAAAAAAGTTTACAGCACCTGGTATTCCCAGGCGGTCTTCCTACCAAGTACTAACCAGGCCCGGCTCTATTTGGCTGTCGAGATCGGGCGCTTAGAGAGCGGTGTGGCCGTAAGCTGCATTTGACATCATCAACAGCTCTTAAAAACGCTGGAGAAGCAGAATGCATGACACTTGCTAAGAAGAAGATAAATGTGGCAAAGTACAAAGTACTATAACTGTACTGGTCTGTTACGCCCCTGTCTAGGGGGTCAGGGTGCAACATACAAAGATAAATTAGCATGTTCCCTCTCTGATCCCCAAACCAAAATCCAGGATCGAGATGTTCCAACAGAATGATATTTATTTTAAACGAAAGAAAGTGTCAAACAAAACATGACACTACAACTCAGGGCGAACCAAGGCCAACATAATAAACAAAATAAGCCATTTCCCACAGAAAGTGCTAGCTAGCCTGATAGAAATAAACAAACCAAAAGACAGTCGCTAACCCTAACTCCCTAATGTGAAAACAAGAGAAAACAATCAAAAGAAAATGGCTGTTCACCCCTACAGATTTAATACTATTTACAAAAATATACAATTTATAAACAAAACCACGGCACAAAACCTAACAATTCAAAAATGCTAAATAAGGTTTGGAAACCAAGAACAGCAAACAGGTGCTGCTGCCAGAAAGAGCCTCGCTAGCTGTTGGGAACTGTACTTTTAAAACTCCAGGAAGTGTAGGATGGACCAATCAGCTTCCTGTACTGCCCCTCAATCCGGCCAATCAGGCAGGGCACCTATAAGAACAACAAAATAAAAACAACACATATGGCCAGGACCGTAACATGGTCTACTAGTAATGAAGCACGATGGTTGACAAACCAATAATGTAGCAAAACAGCAATGAAAGAACAAAATTTGATGAAAATATAGAACAATTTCTATGAATAAATAGGCAGTAACACCAGCTTGTGCTGCCCGTAAACCCAAGCAAAAAAGCTTACAGCACCTGGTATTCCCAGGCGGTCTTCCTACCAAGTACTAACGAGGCCCGGCCCTATTTGGCTGCCGAGATCGGACGAGATCGGGCGCTTCGAGAGCAGTGTGGCCGTAAGCTGCATTTGATATCATCAACAGCTCCTAAAAACGCTGGAGAAGCAGAATGCATGACATTCGCTAAGAAGAAGATACATGTGGCAAAGTACTAAAACGGTACCGGTCTAGTAGTAAAGAAGCACGATGGTTGACAAACCAATAAAGCAGCAAAACAGCAATGAAAGAACAAAATTTGATGAAAATATAGAACAATTTCTATGAATAAATAGGCAGTAACACCAGCTTGTGCTGCCCGTAAACCCAAGCAAAAAAGCTTACAGCACCTGGTATTCCCAGGCGGTCTTCCTACCAAGTACTAACCAGGCCCGGCTCTATTTGGCTGCCGAGATCGGACGAGATCGGGCGCTTATTTTTTTTTTTTTTTTTTTTTTTTTTTTATCTTTTTATTATCAAAAATACACTTTACAAAATAAAAATTAACTATATACAGAGAAACATAAAGAAAAAGAGTAAATTCATTCGTCTTTTTAACAGTAAATCAAACAAATTAAAGCAAAGCAAGCCTCTTCCCCTTTTTTCCACATATTTGTATGCACATATATACATGTATACATACATATATATACATACACACATATATATACATATATACATACACCTACATACACACATACATTCTTAAATATATACGCCCATATACTACAAGGTTAAATAAATTCACCCAAAATCGAAGTGCAATCTACCCTCCCCATCCAGCTCACATAAATCATTCCTTGCCCCCCACCTAGCTATAAACTCATCCTCATCCACTGAAAACAGAATTCTCATGTAATGTGTCACCATATTTTGAAAAAAACCCACCCTGTTTGTCCTTTTCCCCCCATATAAAGCATAATTTCTACCAACATACAACACATGACGTGCTACACTCAATAAAAAATTGATTAAACCAACATTACATCTTTTATCACCTTTTTGTTTCCCAAAGCACCACACCCAGTCCCATGCTTCCCCTTCTAACTTAGGCAGTTTACACTTATTGATTAACAACGTTTTAACCCAGTCCCTGAAATCCCGTGTGACTGTACAGTATAGCATAAAGTGGTTAAAATCTTCATCTTCCACCCTACAGACCGGACAGGTTCTCGCATACGTGCTTTTACTTATCTGGTGAAGGACGACAGAAACCAGCACCCTTCTGTGACGCAGCAGGAAGTTTGAGTTTGCTATTGCAGGGGGAAGCCACTTACTGTGTATATTTGACCAAATTTCAGAGACGGGACGGGTAAGAAAGAGATGAGACCATGCAGTGTTTGCTGTAGGTTCTTGGAATATTTTGTTAATTAAAACCCTATACCAAAATTTTGATTGTAAATCTTGCAGTTTTCTGTTTTTGACGTCACAGGTCAGAGCAAAATCCAGCTCGTCGTCCTCCACCCGATCCTCATCCACTTCCGACAACCACTCTTTCCACTCTTGCGGCATTCGCTCTAATAAATCATCACAAAATCGAACAACTCTAGCCTTTTTTATATTAAACCCTTTCATCCTAATTTTACTAAATACCGCAAGAGGGCTAGGAGCCCCTGTCTGGTCTAAAACATCTTTAATCTGATGTAGCGCCTAAGTCAAGATGCCCCGACCGGCCTTACATCCCTCTCGGCCGCTGAGGCAGGGGTTCCCAAAGATGGGCTGGTTTAACACACTTTGTTTTGATGTAATTACACACTCCAACTGGGGCAGGATTTCCACCCATGCCTCAGCCGCCTCCTGGAAGAGTGGACATGTTCCCACAATAGGCCGGCCGAGTGTGACGCTACATAGATTGTAAAAGCCGCACATACCTCTTTTCAGTACATCATCATACAAATAATCCTCCCATATGTTTTTAGTTTTCTGGCTCAGCATTTTCTTAAACAGTTTTATTCTTAATGACTTCAATTTTGCTTTTAAATTACACAGTTTGAGTCCCCCCTTTTTGTACGGCCCGACCAGTGTCTTATGTGCAATTTTCATTGCTCTCCCCTTCCATAGAAAATCCTCAATAGCGCTGCTCAGGCGTACCAGTACATCACTCGGCAGGTGACAAACCTGCATGGTGTAGACAAGTCTCGGCACAATTACTGCATTTATTACAGTGATTTTCCCTTTTAAACCTAATCCCCTCATTCTCCACAGTGCGAGCCTTGATCTACACCCCGCAACCTGCTCTTCCCAGGATCTACGACTGCTGTCTTCTGGTTGTGAGCCCAAATATACACCAAGTACTTTAACCTCAGGCCCGCCCCTTTTAAAATGCTGGCCTTCCTCCCCAAGAACAGTACCAGGCCCCAGGATCAAACTCGATTTGTCCTTATTTACCCGTGCTCCCGCAGCTTGCTCATATGCATCTAGATGTTGCAAAACCCTTCGCAAACTATCCCCATCCCTGACCATGATGTTAATATCATCTGCATATTGTGCTATTTTGAAATCAGTTCCTCTGGGCGACGTGATCCCAATTATTTGAGAGTCAGATATAATTGACTGTGCTAGAGGTTCTGCCACTATTGCATAGAGCATAGCTGATAGGGGGCACCCCTGTCTCACTGATCTTTCTAAGGGGACGGGATCTGTCACGAAGCCATTGCACTTCACGACACTAGTAGCTCGGCTGTACAGTAACTTCATCCACCCTCGAAAAGTTGGGCCGAACCCAAAAACCCCCAGACACTCGAAGAGAAAATCGTGACTCACTCTGTCAAATGCCTTCTCTAGATCTACATTAAGGTATATACCTCCTGTAGCCATTAAATTCTCCAATGAGAATTTTGTTGACAAAATGCAGTCAGCGATATCCCTCCCCGGAATGCTGTAAGTCTGGGTAGGCCCAACTATCGAGCCAATCACTCCCTTAAGCCTGAACCCTAGCACCTTAGCGAGGATCTTATAGTCAGTATTGAGCAGACTAATTGGCCTATAATTTGCCAGGTCATCTCTGGCGCCTTTGTTTTTATAAACTAGAGTGATCACACCCCTTAAAAAAGACTCCGCGCACCTGTTCTCCTCCTGCATGGCAGAGTATAGCCTGCAGAGGACGGGGGCCAGTATGTTGCTGAAATGTTGGTAAAACTCAGCTGAGAGACCATCCACACCCGGGCTTTTAGATGTATTAAGGCTTCCAATCGCTGCTCTCACTTCTTCAATCTGAATGTCACCATCACACAGAGCCGCATCCTCGTGACTGAGGGAGCAGCCAATTTTTCCTAATACTGTGCCCATTTGTGCTTTTTTAATATGTTGTTTGCTAAACAAATTAGCGTAGTAGTCTTGTATTGCTTGTAAAATATCCACTATATCAGTATGTGTGTTTCCATCAAGGTCTTTTATTTCTGGTATGTATGTTTTTGCCTGTTTCCTTTTTTCCAAACCTAGAAAAAAAGCAGTACAGCGCTCCCCTTTCAACATGTGTTGTGCTTTACTGCGGATCATTGCGCCTCTGCATTTTCTCTCATCTAACCGTCTCAGCTGCTCCCTCAATCCAAGATAGACATCCAAGGGACGGTCACACTCAGCCTCAATAAGCTCAAGCTCCTCTTTTAGATGATGTCTCAGCTCAGCCTCCTCTGTCTTTTCCCTCAGCCTCTTCTCTCTGCTCAGAGCGATACAACGCTTTTTAATTTTAAATTTGGTGCGCTCCCACCACTCAATGATATCCACGACATAATCACTCTCATCACATAGAGCAGAGAGAAAAGACTTCATTTTATCTTTAAAAACTTGATCTTCAAGGAGGGAAGTGTTAAAACACCACAGGCCCCCATTCCTTTGCATACCACCCTCCCCTAGAGTCACCTTTAAACAGGCATGATCACTCCAGGAACAAAAACAATATTTACACTCATTTAATTCTTGCACCAAACTCGACGCCAACAAACACAGGTCAATCCTGGATTGCTTTAGCCTGCCCAATACCACTTGCCTGCGCGAATACGCCCGGGTGCCGGGGTTCAGCACTCTCCACGCATCTATCAAATCACACTCATCCATCCATACAAAAACAGCCGATCTACTAATGTCTTGTTTAAATTTATTATTAACTCCTACGTCCGCCTTAGTCAGAGCAACATTCCAATCTCCTATCACTACCGAGCGATCATCTGTCCACCTTTTGCAGCGCTCAAAGAAACCTCTCCTTTCAGGTTCACTGTTCGGACCGTACAAATTCAGAATTCTATATTTTTTATTATAATGTATTATATCAATAACAATTAGTCTACCCTGTCCATCCTTAAAAATCTCCACAATACTCTCACACACACCCGGCTTTACAAAAATTGCCACTCCAGCAGTTTTGTTTGAGGAGAGGGAGTAAAAGAGCTCCCCTCTCCAAAAAGATTTTATAGTGTCTATTTTGTCCATGGACCACCTACATTCCTGGACACACAAGATGTCGCATGCCATTTCTCCACAGAGTTGCTCTATTTTCCCAATATTTGTTAACCCGTTTAAATTTTGCGATTGAAGCAGCATTATCAAGTAAACACCGATTAAAAAGGTCATTTCCTAAGCTGTTTTTTCCCTTTGCCTCTATTCCCTCCCTCACTCCTCCCTGATTTCTCTTGCTGTGGACGTTTTCTAACCTGCTTTATCTGCTGAACATCCATCTCCGAATCTGACTCTATACTGTCAGCCTGGGGAGCCAGCAGGGCAGCATCCGAGTCTTCCTCTCTAGGGGCGGGTGGTATTCCATTATGAGAGGGGACCTTCTGTGAAGCGAGCCAAGATGGGGTCAGCCAACCCCCTTCAGGGTGACCCGCCCTATCCCCGCTCCACTCTGCCAGCACTTGATCCATACTAGATCCCAACACATCCTCTCTTTCACTCCCATGTTCCTCCCGCACAGGCAGGTCACCGCCCTGCGTCTCCAACACCACCTCATCCTCCTGTTCACTCTCGCTGCCCATATTCAGCTCTGGCTCCTCTACAGGTCTAACCTCACTCCTGTCATCCTCGGAGATGGATTCCCTGCTACCCTCCCCATTCCCTTCATCTATATTTTTACATTGACATTCCTCTGTGGAGCTATGACATTCCATACATCTGTGCATCCTGGCATCACACTCACGTGCATAATGTCCCTGTTTATTACATTTAAAACAGGTGAAATCCGGACAGTCCCTCACGATGTGTCCCGGCTGTAAGCACATCCGACAAACTTTCACTTGATTATTGTGAATTACTCTAAAATACTCCGGACCATTAGCTGTCATGAATTTCGCTGAGTAGGGCAGTGACTGCACAGTTTCATTAAACTTTACCTTCATATATCTTGTACCGTCCGCCACATCAGTCCCGGGCCACATCCTCCTTTTAATAGGCGAGATCGCTCTCACTCCCCACACGTCCAGTTTTTCCATAATTTCCTCGTCCGTTATATACGCCGGCAAATTCAAAAAAGACACCACCAGTTCATCAATTGCTAATGTTTTTACCATTACCACCGCTTTACCAACTTTAAATCCATCCAGTAGCCTTTTCTTTCCAGCTTCACTTTTTACCGTCACCTCATATTTATTCGATCCGGTCTCACGCAGCGCAACTATGCCTCCACACACATCACGTATTGCTCGTAACAGTTCCATCGTTTTCACCTTCTCTTCACCAACCACCTCTGCCAATACAGTCAAATCTTTTTCGTACCTTTTTTCTCTCATTGTCTCCCGTCTTCCGCTCATCTCCGTCTGCATCCTCGCCCGTTCCTCCTGATGTTTTCCATCCACACAAATGCCATCAATCTCCAACCTATTCTGCCGCTGCTCTCCGACCAAATCCACTCCTTTCCCCGTCCTCTTTGCTGAAGTAATCCTCTGCATTGACAAGCCCGGAACTTGCCCGCCATTTCTCTTCTCTCCCTGCTCCACGGCCTGGCGTTTGCTTCCTCCCGCTCCGTACTCTATTTCGGCTGGCATTGCCGTTTCCCCCCGACATCTCATGGTAGGAGCCACAATTTTCACAGCGTCCTCCGTCAATTTACCTCGTCTTTCTCCGCCATTCTCCATTTTACGTAGCTTGGCGAATCGAGTAACACTCGGCAAAAAAACAAAACCAAAATAAAATAAAAAAGAAAAAGGCAAAATGAAAGCGCCCCCGAACGGAGCAAATCCGCCGGGGGGATTAGTAACATAAACAAAATCGAAATCTCTATACTATTTAGTTAAATTACGACAAAAAACACAAGCAAACTGAAAAAGCCCGCCAAAACAGGCTCATGCGCGGGTCCGTCACTGCTCGCTCTAGAGAGAAACCACACCTCTGTCTGCAACCAGGTTTGGGAACCAAAAACAGCAAACAGGTGCTGCTGCCAGAAAGAGCCTCGCTAGCTGTTGGGAACCGTACTTTTAAAACTCCAGGAAGTGTAGGATGGACCAATCAGCTTCCTGTACTGCCCCCCAATCCGGCCAATCAGGCAGGGCACCTATAAGAACAACAAAATAAAAACAACACATATGGCCAGGACCGTAACATGGTCTACTAGTAATGAAGCACGATGGTTGACAAACCAATAAAGTAGCAAAACAGCAATGAAAGAACAAAATTTGATGAAAATATAGAACAATTTCTATGAATAAATATGCAGTAACACCAGCTTGTGCTGCCCGTAAACCCAAGCAAAAAAGCTTACAGCACCTGGTATTCCCAGGCGGTCTTCCTACCAAGTACTAACCAGGCCCGGCTCTATTTGGCTGCCGAGATCGGACGAGATCGGGCGCTTAGAGAGCGGTGTGGCCGTAAGCTGCATTTGACATCATCAACAGCTCTTAAAAACGTTGGAGAAGCAGAATGCATGAAACTTGCTAAGAAGAAGATAAATGTGGCAAAGTACAAAGTACTATAACTGTACTGGTCTGTTACGCCCCTGTCCAGGGGGTCAGGGTGCAACATACAAAGATAAATTAGCATGTTCCCTCTCCAATCCCCAAACCAAAATCCAGGATCGAGATGTTCCAACAGAATGATATTTATTTTAAACGAAAGAAAGTGTCAAACAAAACATGACACTACAACTCAGGGCGAACCAAGGCCAACATAATAAACAAAATAAGCCATTTCCCACAGAAAGTGCTAGCTAGCCTGATAGAAATAAACAAACCAAAAGACAGTCGCTAACCCTAACTCCCTAATGTGAAAACAAGAGAAAACAATCAAAAGAAAATGGCTGTTCACCCCTACAGATTTAATACTATTTACAAAAATATACAATTTATAAACAAAACCACGGCACAAAACCTAACAATTCAAAAATGCTAAATAAGGTTTGGAAACCAAGAACAGCAAACAGGTGCTGCTGCCAGAAAGAGCCTCGCTAGCTGTTGGGAACTGTACTTTTAAAACTCCAGGAAGTGTAGGATGGACCAATCAGCTTCCTGTACTGCCCCTCAATCCGGCCAATCAGGCAGGGCACCTATAAGAACAACAAAATAAAAACAACACATATGGCCAGGACCGTAACATGGTCTACTAGTAATGAAGCACGATGGTTGACAAACCAATAATGTAGCAAAACAGCAATGAAAGAACAAAATTTGATGAAAATATAGAACAATTTCTATGAATAAATAGGCAGTAACACCAGCTTGTGCTGCCCGTAAACCCAAGCAAAAAAGCTTACAGCACCTTTTATTCCCAGGCAGTCTTCCTACCAAGTACTAACCAGGCCCGGCTCTATTTGGCTGCCGAGATCGGGCGCTTAGAGAGCGGTGTGGCCGTAAGCTGCATAAAAACGTTGGAGAAGCAGAATGCATGAAACTTGCTAAGAAGAAGATAAATGTGGCAAAGTACAAAGTACTATAACTGTACTGGTCTGTTACGCCCCTGTCCAGGGGGTCAGGGTGCAACATACAAAGATAAATTAGCATGTTCCCTCTCCGATCCCCAAACCAAAATCCAGGATCGAGATGTTCCAACAGAATGATATTTATTTTAAACGAAAGAAAGTGTCAAACAAAACATGACACTACAACTCAGGGCGAACCAAGGCCAACATAATAAACAAAATAAGCCATTTCCCACAAAAAGTGCTAGCTAGCCTGATAGAAATAAACAAACCAAAAGACAGTCGCTAACCCTAACTCCCTAATGTGAAAACAGTCCAAAGAAAATGGCAGTTCACCCCTACAGATTTAATACTATTTACAAAATATACAATTTATAAACAAAACCACGGCACAAAACCTAACAATTCAAAAATGCTGAATAAGGTTTAGAAACCAAGAACAGCAAACAGGTGCTGATGCCAGAAAGAGCCTCGCTAGCTGTTGGGAACCGTACTTTTAAAACTCCAGTAAGTGTAGGATGGACCAATCAGCTTCCTGTACTGCCCCCCAATCCGGCCAATCAGGCAGGGCACCTATAAGAACAAGAAAATAAAAACAACACATATGGCCAGGACCGTAACATGGTCTACTAGTAATGAAGCACGATGGTTGGCAAACCAATAAAGTAGCAAAACAGCAATGAAAGAACAAAATTTGATGAAAATATAGAACAATTTCTATGAATAAATAGGCAGTAACACCAGCTTGTGCTGCCCGTAAACCCAAGCAAAAAAGCTTACAGCACCTGGTATTCCCAGGCGGTCTTCCTACCAAGTACTAACCAGGCCCGGGTCTATTTGGCTGCCGAGATCGGACGAGATCGGGCGCTTAGAGAGCGGTGTGGCCGTAAGCTGCATTTGACATCATCAACAGCTCTTAAAAACGCTGGAGAAGCAGAATGCATGACACTTGCTAAGAAGAAGATAAATGTGGCAAAGTACAAAGTACTATAACTGTACTGGTCTGTTACGCCCCTTTCTAGGGGGTCAGGGTGAAACATACAAAGATAAATTTGCATGTTCCCTCTCCGATCCTCAAACCAAAATCCAGGATTGAGATGTTCCAACAGAATGATATTTATTTTAAACGAAAGAAAGTGTCAAACAAAACATGACACTACAACTCAGGGCGAACCAAGGCCAACATAATAAACAAAATAAGCCATTTCCCACAGAAAGCGCTAGCTAGCCTGATAGAAATAAACAAACCAAAAGACAGTCGCTAACCCTAACTCCCTAATGTGAAAACAGTCCAAAGAAAATGGCAGTTCACCCCTACAGATTTAATACTATTTACAAAATATACAATTTATAAACAAAACCACGGCAAAAAAACCTAACAATTCAAAAATGCTAAATAAGGTTTGGAAACCAAGAACAGCAAACAGGTGCTGATGCCAGAAAGAGCCTCGCTAGCTGTTGGGAACCGTACTTTTAAAACTCCAGGAAGTGTAGGATGGACCAATCAGCTTCCTGTACTTCCCCCAAATCCGGCCAATCAGGCAGGGCACCTATAAGAACAAGAAAAAAAAAACAACACATATGGCCAGGACCGTAACATGGTCTACTAGTAATGAAGCACGATGGTTGGCAAACCAATAAAGTAGCAAAACAGCAATGAAAGAACAAAATTTGATGAAAATATATAACAATTTCTATGAATAAATAGGCAGTAACACCAGCTTGTGCTGCCCGTAAACCCAAGCAAAAAGGCTTACAGCACCTGGTATTCCCAGGCGGTCTTCCTACCAAGTACTAACCAGGCCCGGCCCTATTTGGCTGCCGAGATCGGACGAGATCGGGCGGTTAAAGAGCGGTGTGGCCGTAAGCTGCATTTGACATCATCAACAGCTCTTAAAAACGCTGGAGAAGCAGAATGCATGACACTTGCTAAGAAGAAGATAAATGTGGCAAAGTACAAAGTACTATAACTGTACTGGTCTGTTACGCCCCTGTCTAGGGGCTCAGGGTGCAACATACAAAGATAAATTAGCATGTTCCCTCTCCGATCCCCAAACCAAAATCCAGGATCGAGATGTTCCAACAGAATGATATTTATTTTAAACGAAAGAAAGTGTCAAACAAAACATGACACTACAACTCAGGGCGAACCAAGGCCAACATAATAAACAAAATAAGCCATTTCCCACAGAAAGCGCTAGCTAGCCTGATAGAAATAAACAAACCAAAAGACAGTCGCTAACCCTAACTCCCTAATGTGAAAACAAGAGAAAACAATCAAAAGAAAATGGCAGTCCACCCCTACAGATTTAATACTATTTACAAAATATACAATTTATAAACAAAACCACGGCACAAAACCTAACAATTCAAAAATGCTAAATAAGATTTGGAAACCAAGAACAGCAAACAGGTGCTGATGCCAGAAAGAGCCTCGCTAGCTGTTGGGAACCGTACTTTTAAAACTCCAGGAAGTGTAGGATGGACCAATCAGCTTCCTGTACTGCCCCCAAATCCGGCCAATCAGGCAGGGCACCTATAAGAACAAGAAAATAAAAACAACACATATGGCCAGGACCGTAACATGGTCTACTAGTAATGAAGCACGATGGTTGGCAAACCAATAAAGTAGCAAAACAGCAATGAAAGAACAAAATTTGATGAAAATATAGAACAATTTCTATGAATAAATAGGCAGTAACACCAGCTTGTGCTGCCCGTAAACCCAAGCAAAAAGGCTTACAGCACCTGGTATTCCCAGGCGGTCTTCCTACCAAGTACTAACCAGGCCCGGCCCTATTTGGCTGCCGAGATCGGACGAGATCGGGCGCTCAGAGAGCGGTGTGGCCGTAAGCTGCATTTGACATCATCAACAGCTCTTAAAAACGCTGGAGAAGCAGAATGCATGACACTTGCTAAGAAGAAGATAAATGTGGCAAAGTACAAAGTACTATAACTGTACTGGTCGGTAACGCCCATATCTAGGGGCTCAGGGTGCAACATACAAAGATAAATTAGCATGTTCCCTCTCCGATCCCCAAACCAAAATCCAGGATCGAGATGTTCCAACAGAATGATATTTATTTTAAAAGAAAGAAAGTGTCAAACAAAACATGACACTACAACTCAGGGCGAACCAAGGCCAACATAATAAACAAAATAAGCCATTTCCCACAGAAAGTGCTAGCTAGCCTGATAGAAATAAACAAACCAAAAGACAGTCGCTAACCCTAACTCCCTAATGTGAAAACAGTCCAAAGAAAATGGCAGTTCACCCCTACAGATTTAATACTATTTACAAAATATACAATTTATAAACAAAACCACGGCACAAAACCTAACAATTCAAAAATGCTAAATAAGGTTTGGTAAACCAAGAACAGCAAACAGGTGCTGATGCCAGAAAGAGCCTCGCTAGCTGTTGGGAACCGTACTTTTAAAACTCCAGGAAGTGTAGGATGGACCAATCAGCTTCCTGTACTGCCCCCCAATCCGGCCAATCAGGCAGGGCACCTATAAGAACAACAAAATAAAAACAACACATATGGCCAGGACCGTAACATGGTCTACTAGTAATGAAGCACGATGGTTGACAAACCAATAAAGTAGCAAAACCGCAATGAAAGAACAAAATTTGATGAAAATATAGAACAATTTCTATGAATAAATAGGCAGTAACACCAGCTTGTGCTGCCCGTAAACCCAAGCAAAAAAGCTTACAGCACCTGGTATTCCCAGGCGGTCTTCCTACCAAGTACTAACAAGGCCCGGCCCTATTTGGCTGCCGAGATCGGACGAGATCGGGCGCTTCGAGAGCAGTGTGGCCGTAAGCTGCATTTGATATCATCAACAGCTCCTAAAAACGCTGGAGAAGCAGAATGCATGACACTCGCTAAGAAGAAGATAAATGTGGCAAAGTACTAAAACGGTACCGGTCTAGTAGTAAAGAAGCACGATGGTTGACAAACCAATAAAGCAGCAAAACAGCAATGAAAGAACAAAATGTGATGAAAATATAGAACAATTTCTATGAATAAATAGGCAGTAACACCAGCTTGTGCTGTCCGTAAACCCAAGCAAAAAAGTTTACAGCACCTGGTATTCCCAGGCGGTCTTCCTACCAAGTACTAACCAGGCCCGGCTCTATTTGGCTGCCGAGATCGGGCGCTTAGAGAGCGGTGTGGCCGTAAGCTGCATTTGACATCATCAACAGCTCTTAAAAACGTTGGAGAAGCAGAATGCATGAAACTTGCTAAGAAGAAGATAAATGTGGCAAAGTACAAAGTACTATAACTGTACTGGTCTGTTACGCCCCTGTCCAGGGGGTCAGGGTGCAACATACAAAGATAAATTAGCATGTTCCCTCTCCGATCCCCAAACCAAAATCCAGGATCGAGATGTTCCAACAGAATGATATTTATTTTAAACGAAAGAAAGTGTCAAACAAAACATGACACTACAACTCAGGGCGAACCAAGGCCAACATAATAAACAAAATAAGCCATTTCCCATAGAAAGTGCTAGCTAGCCTGATAGAAATAAACAAACCAAAAGACAGTCGCTAACCCTTACTCCCTAATGTGAAAACAGTCCAAGAAAATGGCAGTTCACCCCTACAGATTTAATACTATTTACAAAATATACAATTTATTTAACATGGTCTACTAGTAATGAAGCACGATGGTTGAGAAACCAATAAAGTAGCAAAACAGCAATGAAAGAACAAAATTTGATGAAAATATAGAACAATTTCTATGAATAAATAGGCAGTAACACCAGCTTGTGCTGCCCGTAAACCCAAGCAAAAAAGCTTACAGCACCTGGTATTCCCAGGCGGTCTTCCTACCAAGTACTAACCAGGCCCGGCTCTATTTGGCTGCCGAGATCGGACGAGATCGGGCGCTTAGAGAGCGGTGTGGCCGTAAGCTGCATTTGACATCATCAACAGCTCTTAAAAACGCTGGAGAAGCAGAATGCATGACACTTGCTAAGAAGAAGATAAATGTGGCAAAGTACAAAGTACTATAACTGTACTGGTCTGTTACGCCCCTGTCCAGGGGGTCAGGGTGCAACATACAAAGATAAATTAGCATGTTCCCTCTCCGATCCCCAAACCAAACTCCAGTATCGAGATGTTCCAACAGAATGATATTTATTTTAAACGAAAGAAAGTGTCAAACAAAACATGACACTACAACTCAGGGCGAACCAAGGCCAACATAATAAACAAAATAAGCCATTTCCCACAGAAAGTGCTAGCTAGCCTGATAGAAATAAACAAACCAAAAGACAGTCGCTAACCCTAACTTCCTAATGTGAAAACAAGAGAAAACAATCAAAAGAAAATGGCTGTTCACCCCTAAAGATTTAATACTATTTACAAAATATACAATTTATAAACAAAACCACGGCACAAAACCTAACAATTCAAAAATGCTAAATAAGGTTTGGAAACCAAGAACAGCAAACAGGTGCTGCTGCCAGAAAGAGCCTTGCTAGCTGTTGGGAACCGTACTTTTAAAACTCCAGGAAGTGTAGGATGGACCAATCAGCTTCCTGTACTGCCCCCCAATCCGGCCAATCAGGCAGGGCACCTATAAGAACAAAAAAATAAAAACAACACATAAGGCCAGGACCGTAACATGGTCTACTAGTAATGAAGCACGATGGTTGACAAACCAATAAAGTAGCAAAACAGTAATGAAAGAACAAAATTTGATGAAAATATAGAACAATTTCTATGAATAAATAGGCAGTAACACCAGCTTGTGCTGCCCGTAAACCCAAGCAAAAAAGCTTACAGCACCTGGTATTCCCACGCGGTCTTCCGACCAAGTACTAACCAGGCCCGGCTCTATTTGGCTGCCGAGATCGGACGAGATCGGGCGCTTAGAGACCGGTGTGGCTGTAAGCTGCATTTGACATCATCAACAGCTCTTAAAAACGCTGGAGAAGCAGAATGCATGACACTTGCTAAGAAGAAGATAAATGTGGCAAAGTACAAAGTACTATACTTGTACTGGTCTGTTACGCCCCTGTCTAGGGGGTCAGGGTGCAACATACAAAGATAAATTAGCATGTTCCCTCTCCGATCCCCAAACCAAAATCCAGGGTCGAGATGTTCCAACAGAATGATATTTATTTTAAACGAAAGAAAGTGTCAAACAAAACATGACACTACAACTCAGGGCGAACCAAGGCCAACATAATAAACAAAATAAGCCATTTCCCACAGAAAGTGCTAGCTAGCCTGATAGAAATAAACAAACCAAAAGACAGTCGCTAACCCTTACTCCCTAATGTGAAAACAGTCCAAGAAAATGGCAGTTCACCCCTACAGATTTAATACTATTTACAAAATATACAATTTATTTAACATGGTCTACTAGTAATGAAGCACGATGGTTGAGAAAACCAATAAAGTAGCAAAACAGCAATGAAAGAACAAAATTTGATGAAAATATAGAACAATTTCTATGAATAAATAGGCAGTAACACCAGCTTGTGCTGCCCGTAAACCCAAGCAAAAAAGCTTACAGCACCTTGTATTCCCAGGCGGTCTTCCTACCAAGTACTAACCAGGCCCGGCTCTATTTGGCTGCCGAGATCGGACGAGATCGGGCGCTTAGAGAGCGGTGTGGCCGTAAGCTGCATTTGACATCATCAACAGCTCTTAAAAACGCTGGAGAAGCAGAATGCATGACACTTGCTAAGAAGAAGATAAATGTGGCAAAGTACAAAGTACTAAAACTGTACTGGTCTGTTACGCCCCTGTCCAGGGGCTCAGGGTGCAACATACAAAGATAAATTAGCATGTTCCCTCTCCGATCCCCAAACCAAACTCCAGTATCGAGATGTTCCAACAGAATGATATTTATTTTAAACGAAAGAAAGTGTCAAACAAAACATGACACTACAACTCAGGGCGAACCAAGGCCAACATAATAAACAAAATAAGCCATTTCCCACAGAAAGTGCTATCTAGCCTGATAGAAATAAACAATCCAAAAGACAGTCGCTAACCCTAACTCCCTAATGTGAAAACAGTCCAAAGAAAATGGCTGTTCACCCCTACAGATTTAATACTATTTACAAAATATACAATTTATAAACAAAACCACGGCACAAAACCTAACAATTCAAAAATGCTAAATAAGGTTTGGAAACCAAGAACAGCAAACAGGTGCTGCTGCCAGAAAGAGCCTCGCTAGCTGTTGGGAACCGTACTTTTAAAAATCCAGGAAGTGTAGGATGGACCAATCAGCTTCCTGTACTGCCCCTCAATCCGGCCAATCAGGCAGGGCACCTATAAGAACAACAAATCAAAAACAACACATATGGCCAGGACCGTAACATGGTCTACTAGTAATGAAGCACGATGGTTGACAAACCAATAAAGTAGCAAAACAGTAATGAAAGAACAAAATTTGATGAAAATATACAACAATTTCTATGAATAAATAGGCAGTAACACAAGCTTGTGCTGCCTGTAAACCCAAGCAAAAAAGTTTACAGCACCTGGTATTCCCAGGCGGTCTTCCTACCAAGTACTAACCAGGCCCGGCTCTATTTGGCTGCCGAGATCGGGCGCTTAGAGAGCGGTGTGGCCGTAAGCTGCATTTGACATCATCAACAGCTCTTAAAAACGTTGGAGAAGCAGAATGCATGAAACTTGCTAAGAAGAAGATAAATGTGGCAAAGTACAAAGTACTATAACTGTACTGGTCTGTTACGCCCCTGTCCAGGGGGTCAGAGTGCAACATACAAAGATAAATTAGCATGTTCCCTCTCCAATCCCCAAACCAAAATCCAGGATCGAGATGTTCCAACAGAATGATATTTATTTTAAACGAAAGAAAGTGTCAAACAAAACATGACACTACAACTCAGGGCGAACCAAGGCCAACATAATAAACAAAATAAGCCATTTCCCACAGAAAGTGCTAGCTAGCCTGATAGAAATAAACAAACCAAAAGACAGTCGCTAACCCTAACTCCCTAATGTGAAAACAAGAGAAAACAATCAAAAGAAAATGGCTGTTCACCCCTACAGATTTAATACTATTTACAAAAATATACAATTTATAAACAAAACCACGGCACAAAACCTAACAATTCAAAAATGCTAAATAAGGTTTGGAAACCAAGAACAGCAAACAGGTGCTGCTGCCAGAAAGAGCCTCGCTAGCTGTTGGGAACCGTACTTTTAAAACTCCAGGAAGTGTAGGATGGACCAATCAGCTTCCTGTACTGCCCCCCAATCCGGCCAATCAGGCAGGGCACCTATAAGAACAACAAAATAAAAACAACACATATGGCCAGGACCGTAACATGGTCTACTAGTAATGAAGCACGATGGTTGACAAACCAATAATGTAGCAAAACAGCAATGAAAGAACAAAATTTGATGAAAATATAGAACAATTTCTATGAATAAATAGGCAGTAACACCAGCTTGTGCTGCCCGTAAACCCAAGCAAAAAAGCTTACAGCACCTTTTATTCCCAGGCAGTCTTCCTACCAAGTACTAACCAGGCCCGGCTCTATTTGGCTGCCGAGATCGGGCGCTTAGAGAGCGGTGTGGCCGTAAGCTGCATAAAAACGCTGGAGAAGCAGAATGCATGACACTTGCTAAGAAGAAGATAAATGTGGCAAAGTACAAAGTACTATAACTGTACTGGTCTGTTACGCCCCTGTCTAGGGGGTCAGGGTGCAACATACAAAGATAAATTAGCATGTTCCCTCTCCGATCCCCAAACCAAAATCCAGTATCGAGATGTTCCAACAGAATGATATTTATTTTAAACGAAAGAAAGTGTCAAACAAAACATGACACTACAACTCAGGGCGAACCAAGGCCAACATAATAAACAAAATAAGCCATTTCCCACAGAAAGTGCTAGCTAGCCTGATAGAAATAAACAAACCAAAAGACAGTCGCTAACCCTAACTCCCTAATGTGAAAACAAGAGAAAACAATCAAAAGAAAATGGCTGTTCACCCCTACAGATTTAATACGAATTACAAAATATACAATTTATAAACAAAACCACGGCACAAAACCTAACAATTCAAAAATGCTAAATAAGGTTTGGAAACCAAGAACAGCAAACAGGTGCTGCTGCCAGAAAGAGCCTCGCTAGCTGTTGGGAACCGTACTTTTAAAACTCCAGGAAGTGTAGGATGGACCAATCAGCTTCCTGTACTGCCCCTCAATCCGGCCAATCAGGCAGGGCACCTATAAGAACGAGAAAATAAAAACAACACATATGGCCAGGACCGTAACATGGTCTACTAGTAATGAAGCACGATGGTTGAAAAACCAATAAAGTAGCAAAACAGCAATGAAAGAACAAAATTTGATGAAATTTGATATTACTATAACTGTACTGGTCTGTTACGCCCCTGTCCAGGGGGTCAGGGTGCAACATACAAAGATAAATTAGCATGTTCCCTCTCCGATCCCCAAACCAAAATCCAGTATCGAGATGTTCCAACAGAATGATATTTATTTTAAACGAAAGAAAGTGTCAAACAAAACATGACACTACAACTCAGGGCGAACCAAGGCCAACATAATAAACAAAATAAGCCATTTCCCACAGAAAGTGCTAGCTAGCCTGATAGAAATAAACAAACCAAAAGACAGTCGCTAACCCTAACTCCCTAATGTGAAAACAAGAGAAAACAATCAAAAGAAAATGGCTGTTCACCCCTACAGATTTAATACGAATTACAAAATATACAATTTATAAACAAAACCACGGCATAAAACCTAACAATTCAAAAATGCTAAATAAGGTTTGGAAACCAAGAACAGCAAACAGGTGCTGCTGCCAGAAAGAGCCTCGCTAGCTGTTGGGAACCGTACTTTTAAAACTCCAGGAAGTGTAGGATGGACCAATCAGCTTCCTGTACTGCCCCCCAATCCGGCCAATCAGGCAGGGCACCTATAAGAACAAGAAAATAAAAACAACACATATGGCCAGGACCGTAACATGGTCTACTAGTAATGAAGCACGATGGTTGACAAACCAATAAAGTAGCAAAACAGCAATGAAAGAACAAAATTTGATAAAAATATAGAACAATTTCTATGAATAAATAGGCAGTAAGACCAGCTTGTGCTGCCCGTAAACCCAAGCAAAAAAGCTTACAACACCTGGTATTCCCACGCGGTCTTCCTACCAAGTACTAACCAGGCCCGGCTCTATTTGGCTGCCGAGATCGGACGAGATCGGGCGCTTAGAGAGCGGTGTGGCCGTAAGCTGCATTTGACATCATCAACAGCTCTTAAAAACGCTGGAGAAGCAGAATGCATGACACTTGCTAAGAAGAAGATAAATGTGGCAAAGTACAAAGTACTATAACTGTACTGGTCTGTTATGCCCCTGTCTAGGGGGTCAGGGTGCAACATACAAAGATAAATAAGCATGTTCCCTCTCCGATCCCCAAACCAAAATCCAGTATCGAGATGTTCCAACAGAATGATATTTATTTTAAACGAAAGAAAGTGTCAAACAAAACATGACACTACAACTCAGGGCGAACCAAGGCCAACATAATAAACAAAATAAGCCATTTCCCACAGAAAGTGCTAGCTAGCCTGATAGAAATAAACAAACCAAAAGACAGTCGCTAACCCTAACTCCCTAATGTGAAAACAAGAGAAAACAATCAAAAGAAAATGGCTGTTCACCCCTACAGATTTAATACGAATTACAAAATATACAATTTATAAACAAAACCACGGCACAAAACCTAACAATTCAAAAATGCTAAATAAGGTTTGGAAACCAAGAACAGCAAACAGGTGTTACTGCCAGAAAGAGCCTCGCTAGCTGTTGGGAACCGTACTTTTAAAACTCCAGGAAGTGTAGGATGGACCAATCAGCTTCCTGTACTGCCCCCCAATCCGGCCAATCAGGCAGGGCACCTATAAGAACAACAAAATAAAAACAACACATATGGCCAGGACCGTAACATGGTCTACTAGTAATGAAGCACGATGGTTGAAAAACCAATAAAGTAGCAAAACAGCAATGAAAGAACAAAATTTGATGAAAATATAGCACAATTTCTATGAATAAATAGGCAGTAACACCAGCTTGTGCTGCCCGTAAACCCAAGCAAAAAAGCTTACAGCACCTGGTATTCCCAGGCGGTCTTCCTACCAAGTACTAACCAGGCCCGGCTCTATTTGGCTGCCGAGATCGGACGAGATCGGGCGCTTAGAGAGCGGTGTGGCCGTAAGCTGCATTTGACATCATCAACAGCTCTTAAAAACGCTGGAGAAGCAGAATGCATGACACTTGCTAAGAAGAAGATAAATGTGGCAAAGTACAAAGTACTATAACTGTACTGGTCTGTTACGCCCCTGTCCAGGGGGTCAGGGTGCAACATACAAAGATAAATTAGCATGTTCCCTCTCCGATCCCCAAACCAAAATCCAGGATCGAGATGTTCCAACAGAATGATATTTATTTTAAACGAAAGAAAGTGTCAAACAAAACATGACACTACAACTCAGGGCGAACCAAGGCCAACATAATAAACAAAATAAGCCATTTCCCACAGAAAGTGCTAGCTAGCCTGATAGAAATAAACAAACCAAAAGACAGTCGCTAACCCTAACTCCCTAATGTGAAAACAAGAGAAAACAATCAAAAGAAAATGGCTGTTCACCCCTACAGATTTAATACTATTTACAAAATATACAATTTATAAACAAAACCACGGCACAAAACCTAACAATTCAAAAATGCTAAATAAGGTTTGGAAACCAAGAACAGCAAACAGGTGCTGCTGCCAGAAAGAGCCTCGCTAGCTGTTGGGAACCGTACTTTTAAAACTCCAGGAAGTGTAGGATGGACCAATCAGCTTCCTGTACTGCCCCTCAATCCGGCCAATCAGGCAGGGCACCTATAAGAACAACAAATCAAAAACAACACATATGGCCAGGACCGTAACATGGTCTACTAGTAATGAAGCACGATGGTTGACAAACCAATAAAGTAGCAAAACAGTAATGAAAGAACAAAATTTGATGAAAATAAAGAACAATTTCTATGAATAAATAGGCAGTAACACCAGCTTGTGCTGCCCGTAAACCCAAGCAAAAAAGCTTACAGCACCTGGTATTCCCACGCGGTCTTCCTACAAAGTACTAACCAGGCCCGGCTCTATTTGGCTGCCGAGATCGGACGAGATCGGGCGCTTAGAGAGCGGTGTGGCCGTAAGCTGCATTTGACATCATCAACAGCTCTTAAAAACGTTGGAGAAGCAGAATGCATGAAACTTGCTAAGAAGAAGATAAATGTGGCAAAGTACAAAGTACTATAACTGTACTGGTCTGTTACGCCCCTGTCCAGGGGGTCAGGGTGCAACATACAAAGATAAATGAGCATGTTCCCTCTCCGATCCCCAAACCAAAATCCAGGATCGAGATGTTCCAACAGAATGATATTTATTTTAAACGAAATAAAGTGTCAAACAAAACATGACACTACAACTCAGGGCGAACCAAGGCCAACATAATAAACAAAATAAGCCATTTCCCACAGAAAGTGCTAGCTAGCCTGATAGAAATAAACAAACCAAAACACAGTCGCTAACCCTAACTCCCTAATGTGAAAAAAAGAGAAAACAATCAAAAGAAAATGGCTGTTCACCCCTACAGATTTAATACTATTTACAAAATATACAATTTATAAACAAAACCACGGCACAAAACCTAACAATTCAAAAATGCTAAATAAGGTTTGGAAACCAAGAACAGCAAACAGGTGCTGATGCCAGAAAGAGCCTCGCTAGCTTTTGGGAACCGTACTTTTAAAACTCCAGGAAGTGTAGGATGGACCAATCAGCTTCCTGTACTGCCCCTCAATCCGGCCAATCAGGCAGGGCACTTATAAGAACGACAAAATAAAAACAACACATATGGCCAGGACCGTAACATGGTCTACTAGTAATGAAGCACGATGGTTGACAAACCAATAAAGTAGCAAAACAGCAATGAAAGAACAAAATTTGATGAAAATATACAACAATTTCTATGAATAAATAGGCAGTAACACCAGTTTTTGCTGCCCGTAAACCCAAGTAAAAAAGTTTACAGCACCTGGTATTCCCAGGCGGTCTTCCTACCAAGTACTAACCAGGCCCGGCTCTATTTGGCTGTCGAGATCGGGCGCTTAGAGAGCGGTGTGGCCGTAAGCTGCATTTGACATCATCAACAGCTCTTAAAAACGCTGGAGAAGCAGAATGCATGACACTTGCTAAGAAGAAGATAAATGTGGCAAAGTACAAAGTACTATAACTGTACTGGTCTGTTACGCCCCTGTCTAGGGGGTCAGGGTGCAACATACAAAGATAAATTAGCATGTTCCCTCTCCGATCCCCAAACCAAAATCCAGTATCGAGATGTTCCAACAGAATGATATTTATTTTAAACGAAAGAAAGTGTCAAACAAAACATGACACTACAACTCAGGGCGAACCAAGGCCAACATAATAAACAAAATAAGCCATTTCCCACAGAAAGTGCTAGCTAGCCTGATAGAAATAAACAATCCAAAAGACAGTCGTTAACCCTAACTCCCTAATGTGAAAACAGTCCAAAGAAAATGGCTGTTCACCCCTACAGATTTAATACGAATTACAAAATATACAATTTATAAACAAAACCACGGCACAAAACCTAACAATTCAAAAATGCTAAATAAGGTTTGGAAACCAAGAACAGCAAAAAGGTCTTGCTGCCAGAAAGAGCCTCGCTAGCTGTTGGGAACCGTACTTTTAAAACTCCAGGAAGTGTAAGATGGACCAATCAGCTTCCTGTACTGCCCCCCAATCCGGCCAATCAGGCAGGGCACCTATAAGAACAACAAAATAAAAACAACACATATGGCCAGGACCGTAACATGGTCTACTAGTAATGAAGCACGATGGTTGACAAACCAATAAAGTAGCAAAACAGCAATGAAAGAACAAAATTTGATGAAAATATAGAACAATTTCTATGAATACATAGGCAGTAACACCAGCTTGTGCTGCCCGTAAACCCAAGAAAAAAAGCTTACAGCACCTGGTATTCCCAGGCAGTCTTCCTACCAAGTACTAACCAGGCCCGGCTCTATTTGGCTGCCGAGATCGGACGAGATCGGGCGCTTAGAGAGCTGTGTGGCCGTAAGCTGCATTTGACATCATCAACAGCTCTTAAAAACGCTGGAGAAGCAGAATGCATGACACTTGCTAAGAAGAAGATAAATGTGGCAAAGTACAAAGTACTATAACTGTACTGGTCTGTTACGCCCCTGTCTAGGGGGTCAGGGTGCAACATACAAAGATAAATTAGCATGTTCCCTCTCCGATCCCCAAACCAAAATCCAGTATCGAGATGTTCCAACAGAATGATATTTATTTTAAACGAAAGAAAGTGTCAAACAAAACATGACACTACAACTCAGGGCGAACCAAGGCCAACATAATAAACAAAATAAGCCATTTCCCACAGAAAGTGCTAGCTAGCCTGATAGAAATAAACAATCCAAAAGACAGTCGCTAACCCTAACTCCCTAATGTGAAAACAGTCCAAAGAAAATGGCTGTTCACCCCTACAGATTTAATACTATTTACAAAATATACAATTTATAAACAAAACCACGGCACAAAACCTAACAATTCAAAAATGCTAAATAAGGTTTGGAAACCAAGAACAGCAAACAGGTGTTGCTGCCAGAAAGAGCCTCGCTAGCTGTTGGGAACCGTACTTTTAAAACTCCAGGAAGTGTAGGATGGACCAATCAGCTTCCTGTACTGCCCCCCAATCCGGCCAATCAGGCAGGGCACCTATAAGAACAACAAATTAAAACAACACATATGGCCAGGACCGTAACATGGTCTACTAGTAATGAAGCACGATGGTTGACAAACCAATAAAGTAGCAAAACAGCAATGAAAGAACAAAATTTGATGAAAATATACAACAATTTCTATGAATAAATAGGCAGTAACACCAGTTTGTGCTGCCCGTAAACCCAAGCAAAAAAGTTTACAGCACCTGGTATTCCCAGGCGGTCTTCCTACCAAGTACTAACCAGGCCCGGCTATATTTGGCTGCCGAGATCGGACGAGATCGGGCGCTTAGAGAGCGGTGTGGCCGTAAGCTGCATTTGACATCATCAACAGCTCTTAAAAACGCTGGAGAAGCAGAATGCATGACACTTGCTAAGAAGAAGATAAATGTGGCAAAGTACAAAGTACTATAACTGTACTGGTCTGTTACGCCCCTGTCTAGGGGGTCAGGGTGCAACATACAAAGATAAATTAGCATGTTCCCTCTCCGATCCCCAAACCAAAATCCAGGATCGAGATGTTCCAACAGAATGATATTTATTTTAAACGAAAGAAAGTGTCAAACAAAACATGACACTACAACTCAGGGCGAACCAAGGCCAACATAATAAACAAAATAAGCCATTTCCCACAGAAAGTGCTAGCTAGCCTGATAGAAATAAAAAAACCAAAAGACAGTCGCTAACCCTAACTCCCTAATGTGAAAACAAGAGAAAACAATCAAAAGAAAATGGCTGTTCACCCCTACAGATTTAATACGAATTACAAAATATACAATTTATAAACAAAACCACGGCACAAAACCTAACAATTCAAAAATGCTAAATAAGGTTTGGAAACCAAGAACAGCAAACAGGTGCTGCTGCCAGAAAGAGCCTCGCTAGCTGTTGGGAACCGTACTTTTAAAACTCCAGGAAGTGTAGGATGGACCAATCAGCTTCCTGTACTGCCCCTCAATCCGGCCAATCAGGCAGGGCACCTATAAGAACAACAAATCAAAAACAACACATATGGCCAGGACCGTAACATGGTCTACTAGTAATGAAGCACGATGGTTGACAAACCAATAAAGTAGCAAAACAGCAATGAAAGAACAAAATTTGATGAAAATATAGAACAATTTCTATGAATACATAGGCAGTAACACCAGCTTGTGCTGCCCGTAAACCCAAGAAAAAAAGCTTACAGCACCTGGTATTCCCAGGCAGTCTTCCTACCAAGTACTAACCAGGCCCGGCTCTATTTGGCTGCCGAGATCGGACGAGATCGGACGCTTAGAGAGCTGTGTGGCCGTAAGCTGCATTTGACATCATCAACAGCTCTTAAAAACGCTGGAGAAGCAGAATGCGTGACACTTGCTAAGAAGAAGATAAATGTGGCAAAGTACAAAGTACTATAACTGTACTGGTCTGTTACGCCCCTGTCTAGGGGGTCAGGGTGCAACATACAAAGATAAATTAGCATGTTCCCTCTCCGATCCCCAAACCAAAATCCAGTATCGAGATGTTCCAACAGAATGATATTTATTTTAAACGAAAGAAAGTGTCAAACAAAACATGACACTACAACTCAGGGCGAACCAAGGCCAACATAATAAACAAAATAAGCCATTTCCCACAGAAAGTGCTAGCTAGCCTGATAGAAATAAACAATCCAAAAGACAGTCGCTAACCCTAACTCCCTAATGTGAAAACAGTCCAAAGAAAATGGCTGTTCACCCCTACAGATTTAATACTATTTACAAAATATACAATTTATAAACAAAACCACGGCACAAAACCTAACAATTCAAAAATGCTAAATAAGGTTTGGAAACCAAGAACAGCAAATAGGTGTTGCTGCCAGAAAGAGCCTCGCTAGCTGTTGGGAACCGTACTTTTAAAACTCCAGGAAGTGTAGGATGGACCAATCAGCTTCCTGTACTGCCCCCCAATCCGGCCAATCAGGCAGGGCACCTATAAGAACAAGAAAATAAAAACAACACATATGGCCAGGACCGTAACATGGTCTACTAGTAATGAAGCACGATGGTTGACAAACCAATAAAGTAGCAAAACAGTAATGAAAGAACAAAATTTGATGAAAATATAGAACAATTTCTATGAATAAATAGGCAGTAACACCAGCTTGTGCTGCCCGTAAACCCAAGCAAAAAAGCTTACAGCACCTGGTATTCCCACGCGGTCTTCCGACCAAGTACTAACCAGGCCCGGCTCTATTTGGCTGCCGAGATCGGACGAGATCGGGCGCTTAGAGAGCTGTGTGGCCGTAAGCTGCATAAAAACGTTGGAGAAGCAGAATGCATGAAACTTGCTAAGAAGAAGATAAATGTGGCAAAGTACAAAGTACTATAACTGTACTGGTCTGTTACGCCCCTGTCCAGGGGGTCAGGGTGCAACATACAAAGATAAATTAGCATGTTCCCTCTCCGATCCCCAAACCAAAATCCAGGATCGAGATGTTCCAACAGAATGATATTTATTTTAAACGAAAGAAAGTGTCAAACAAAACATGACACTACAACTCAGGGCGAACCAAGGCCAACATAATAAACAAAATAAGCCATTTCCCACAGAAAGTGCTAGCTAGCCTGATAGAAATAAACAAACCAAAAGACAGTCGCTAACCCTAACTCCCAAATGTGAAAACAATCCAAAGAAAATGGCAGTTCACCCCTACAGATTTAATACTATTTACAAAATATACAATTTATAAACAAAACTACGGCATAAAACCTAACAATTCAAAAATGCTAAATAAAGTTTGGAAACCAAGAACAGCAAACAGGTGCTGCTGCCAGAAAGAGCCTCGCTAGCTGTTGGGAACCGTACTTTTAAAACTCCAGGAAGTGTAGGATGGACCAATCAGCTTCCTGTACTGCCCCCCAATCCGGCCAATCAGGCAGGGCACCTATAAGAACAAGAAAATAAAAACAACACATATGGCCAGGACCGTAACATGGTCTACTAGTAATGAAGCACGATGGTTGACAAACCAATAAAGTAGCAAAACAGTAATGAAAGAACAAAATTTGACGAAAATATAGAACAATTTCTATGAATAAATAGGCAGTAACACCAGCTTGTGCTGCCCGTAAACCCAAGCAAAAAAGCTTACAGCACCTGGTATTCCCAGGCGGTCTTCCTACCAAGTACTAACCAGGCCCGGCTCTATTTGGCTGCCGAGATCGGACGAGATCGGGCGCTTAGAGAGCGGTGTGGCCGTAAGCTGCATTTGACATCATCAACAGCTCTTAAAAACGTTGGAGAAGCAGAATGCATGAAACTTGCTAAGAAGAAGATAAATGTGGCAAAGTACAAAGTACTATAACTGTACTGGTCTGTTACGCCCCTGTCCAGGGGGTCAGGGTGCAATATACAAAGATAAATTAGCATGTTCCCTCTCCAATCCCCAAACCAAAATCCAGGATCGAGATGTTCCAACAGAATGATATTTATTTTAAACGAAAGAAAGTGTCAAACAAAACATGACACTACAACTCAGGGCGAACCAAGGCCAACATAATAAACAAAATAAGCCATTTCCCATAGAAAGTGCTAGCTAGCCTGATAGAAATAAACAAACCAAAAGACAGTCGCTAACCCTAACTCCCTAATGTGAAAACAAGAGAAAACAATCAAAAGAAAATGGCTGTTCACCCCTACAGATTTAATACTATTTACAAAAATATACAATTTATAAACAAAACCACGGCACAAAACCTAACAATTCAAAAATGCTAAATAAGGTTTGGAAACCAAGAACAGCAAACAGGTGCTGCTGCCAGAAAGAGCCTCGCTAGCTGTTGGGAACTGTACTTTTAAAACTCCAGGAAGTGTAGGATGGACCAATCAGCTTCCTGTACTGCCCCTCAATCCGGCCAATCAGGCAGGGCACCTATAAGAACAACAAAATAAAAACAACACATATGGCCAGGACCGTAACATGGTCTACTAGTAATGAAGCACGATGGTTGACAAACCAATAATGTAGCAAAACAGCAATGAAAGAACAAAATTTGATGAAAATATAGAACAATTTCTTTGAATAAATAGGCAGTAACACCAGCTTGTGCTGCCCGTAAACCCAAGCAAAAAAGCTTACAGCACCTTTTATTCCCAGGCAGTCTTCCTACCAAGTACTAACCAGGCCCGGCTCTATTTGGCTGCCGAGATCGGGCGCTTAGAGAGCGGTGTGGCCGTAAGCTGCATAAAAACGTTGGAGAAGCAGAATGCATGAAACTTGCTAAGAAGAAGATAAATGTGGCAAAGTACAAAGTACTATAACTGTACTGGTCTGTTACGCCCCTGTCTAGGGGGTCAGGGTGCAACATACAAAGATAAATTAGCATGTTCCCTCTCCGATCCCCAAACCAAAATCCAGGATCGAGATGTTCCAACAGAATGATATTTATTTTAAACGAAAGAAAGTGTCAAACAAAACATGACACTACAACTCAGGGCGAACCAAGGCCAACATAATAAACAAAATAAGCCATTTCCCATAGAAAGTGCTAGCTAGCCTGATAGAAATAAACAAACCAAAAGACAGTCGCTAACCCTTACTCCCTAATGTGAAAACAGTCCAAGAAAATGGCAGTTCACCCCTACAGATTTAATACTATTTACAAAATATACAATTTATTTAACATGGTCTACTAGTAATGAAGCACGATGGTTGAGAAACCAATAAAGTAGCAAAACAGCAATGAAAGAACAAAATTTGATGAAAATATAGAACAAATTCTATGAATAAATAGGCAGTAACACCAGCTTGTGCTGCCCGTAAACCCAAGCAAAAAAGCTTACAGCACCTGGTATTCCCAGGCGGTCTTCCTACCAAGTACTAACCAGGCCCGGCTCTATTTGGCTGCCGAGATCGGACGAGATCGGGCGCTTAGAGAGCGGTGTGGCCGTAAGCTGCATTTGACATCATCAACAGCTCTTAAAAACGCTGGAGAAGCAGAATGCATGACACTTGCTAAGAAGAAGATAAATGTGGCAAAGTACAAAGTACTATAACTGTACTGGTCTGTTACGCCCCTGTCCAGGGGGTCAGGGTGCAACATAAAAAGGTAAATTAGCATGTTCCCTCTCCGATCCCCAAACCAAACTCCAGTATCGAGATGTTCCAACAGAATGATATTTATTTTAAACGAAAGAAAGTGTCAAACAAAACATGACACTACAACTCAGGGCGAACCAAGGCCAACATAATAAACAAAATAAGCCATTTCCCACAGAAAGTGCTAGCTAGCCTGATAGAAATAAACAATCCAAAAGACAGTCGCTAACCCTAACTCCCTAATGTGAAAACAAGAGAAAACAATCAAAAGAAAATGGCTGTTCACCCCTACAGATTTAATACGAATTACAAAATATACAATTTATAAACAAAACCACGGCAAAAAACCTAACAAATCAAAAATGCTAAATAAGGTTTGGAAACCAAGAACAGCAAACAGGTGCTGCTGCCAGAAAGAGCCTCGCTAGCTGTTGGGAACCGTACTTTTAAAACTCCAGGAAGTGTAGGATGGACCAATCAGCTTCCTGTACTGCCCCCCAATCCGGCCAATCAGGCAGGGCACCTATAAGAACAACAAATCAAAAACAACACATATGGCCAGGACCGTAACATGGTCTACTAGTAATGAAGCACGATGGTTGAAAAACCAATAAAGTAGCAAAACAGCAATGAAAGAACAAAATTTGATGAAAATATAGAACAATTTCTATGAATAAATAGGCAGTAACACCAGCTTGTGCTGCCCGTAAACCCAAGCAAAAAAGCTTACAGCACCTGGTATTCCCAGGCGGTCTTCCTACCAAGTACTAACCAGGCCCGGCTCTATTTGGCTGCCGAGATCGGACGAGATCGGGCGCTTAGAGAGCGGTGTGGCCGTAAGCTGCATTTGACATCATCAACAGCTCTTAAAAACGCTGGAGAAGCAGAATGCATGACACTTGCTAAGAAGAAGATAAATGTGGCAAAGTACAAAGTACTATAACTGTACTGGTCTGTTACGCCCCTGTCCAGGGGGTCAGGGTGCAACATACAAAGATAAATTAGCATGTTCCCTCTCCGATCCCCAAACCAAAATCCAGGATCGAGATGTTCCAACAGAATGATATTTATTTTAAACGAAAGAAAGTGTCAAACAAAACATGACACTACAACTCAGGGCGAACCAAGGCCAACATAATAAACAAAATAAGCCATTTCCCACAGAAAGTGCTAGCTAGCCTGATAGAAATAAACAAACCAAAAGACAGTCGCTAACCCTAACTCCCTAATGTGAAAACAAGAGAAAACAATCAAAAGAAAATGGCTGTTCACCCCTACAGATTTAATACGAATTACAAAATATACAATTTATAAACAAAACCACGGCACAAAACCTAAGAATTCAAAAATGCTAAATAAGGTTTGGAAACCAAGAACAGCAAACAGGTGCTGCTGCCAGAAAGAGCCTCGCTAGCTGTTGGGAACCGTACTTTTAAAACTCCAGGAAGTGTAGGATGGACCAATCAGCTTCCTGTACTGCCCCTCAATCCGGCCAATCAGGCAGGGCACCTATAAGAATGAGAAAATAAAAACAACACATATGGCCAGGACCGTAACATGGTCTACTAGTAATGAAGCACGATGGTTGACAAACCAATAAAGTAGCAAAACAGCAATGAAAGAACAAAATTTGATGAAAATATAGAACAATTTCTATGAATAAATAGGCAGTAACACCAGCTTGTGCTGCCCGTAAACCCAAGCAAAAAAGCTTACAGCACCTGGTATTCCCAGGCGGTCTTCCTACCAAGTACTAACCAGGCCCGGCTCTATTTGGCTGCCGAGATCGGACGAGATCGGGCGCTTAGAGAGCGGTGTGGCCGTAAGCTGCATTTGACATCATCAACAGCTCTTAAAAACGCTGGAGAAGCAGAAGGCATGACACTTGCTAAGAAGAAGATAAATGTGGCAAAGTACAAAGTACTATAACTGTACTGGTCTGTTACGCCCCTGTCCAGGGGGTCAGGGTGCAACATACAAAGATAAATTAGCATGTTCCCTCTCCGATCCCCAAACCAAAATCCAGGATCGAGATGTTCCAACAGAATGATATTCATTTTAAACGAAAGAAAGTGTCAAACAAAACATGACACTACAACTCAGGGCGAACCAAGGCCAACATAATAAACAAAATAAGCCATTTCCCACAGAAAGTGCTAGCTAGCCTGATAGAAATAAACAAACCAAAAGACAGTCGCTAAACCTAACTCCCTAATGTGAAAACAAGAGAAAACAATCAAAAGAAAATGGCTGTTCACCCCTACAGATTTAATACGAATTACAAAATATACAATTTATAAACAAAACCACGGCACAAAACCTAACAATTCAAAAATGCTAAATAAGGTTTGGAAACCAAGAACAGCAAACAGGTGTTACTGCCAGAAAGAGCCTCGCTAGCTGTTGGGAACCGTACTTTTAAAACTCCAGGAAGTGTAGGATGGACCAATCAGCTTCCTGTACTGCCCCTCAATCCGGCCAATCAGGCAGGGCACCTATAAGAACGAGAAAATAAAAACAACACATATGGCCAGGACCGTAACATGGTCTACTAGTAATGAAGCACGATGGTTGAAAAACCAATAAAGTAGCAAAACAGCAATGAAAGAACAAAATTTGATGAAAATATAGAACAATTTCTATGAATAAATAGGCAGTAACACCAGCTTGTGCTGCCCGTAAACCCAAGCAAAAAAGCTTACAGCACCTGGTATTCCCAGTCGGTCTTCCTACCAAGTACTAACCAGGCCCGGCTCTATTTGGCTGCCGAGATCGGACGAGATCGGGCGCTTAGAGAGCGGTGTGGCCGTAAGCTGCATTTGACATCATCAACAGCTCTTAAAAACGCTGGAGAAGCAGAATGCATGACACTTGCTAAGAAGAAGATAAATGTGGCAAAGTACAAAGTACTATAACTGTACTGGTCTGTTACGCCCCTGTCCAGGGGGTCAGGGTGCAACATACAAAGATAAATTAGCATGTTCCCTCTCCGATCCCCAAACCAAAATCCAGGATCGAGATGTTCCAACAGAATGATATTTATTTTAAACGAAAGAAAGTGTCAAACAAAACATGACACTACAACTCAGGGCGAACCAAGGCCAACATAATAAACAAAATAAGCCATTTCCCACAGAAAGTGCTAGCTAGCCTGATAGAAATAAACAAACCAAAAGACAGTCGCTAACCCTAACTCCCAAATGTGAAAACAATCCAAAGAAAATGGCAGTTCACCCCTACAGATTTAATACTATTTACAAAATATACAATTTATAAACAAAACCACGGCATAAAACCTAACAATTCAAAAATGCTAAATAAAGTTTGGAAACCAAGAACAGCAAACAGGTGCTGCTGCCAGAAAGAGCCTCGCTAGCTGTTGGGAACCGTACTTTTAAAACTCCAGGAAGTGTAGGATGGACCAATCAGCTTCCTGTACTGCCCCTCAATCCGGCCAATCAGGCAGGGCACCTATAAGAACAAGAAAATAAAAACAACACATATGGCCAGGACCGTAACATGGTCTACTAGTAATGAAGCACGATGGTTGACAAACCAATAAAGTAGCAAAACAGCAATGAAAGAACAAAATTTGATGAAAATATAGAACAATTTCTATGAATAAATAGGCAGTAACACCAGCTTGTGCTGCCCGTAAACCCAAGCAAAAAAGCTTACAGCACCTGGTATTCCCAGGCGGTCTTCCTACCAAGTACTAACCAGGCCCGGCTCTATTTGGCTGCCGAGATCGGACGAGATCGGGCGCTTAGAGAGCGGTGTGGCCGTAAGCTGCATTTGACATCATCAACAGCTCTTAAAAACGCTGGAGAAGCAGAATGCATGACACTTGCTAAGAAGAAGATAAATGTGGCAAAGTACAAAGTACTATAACTGTACTGGTCTGTTACGCCCCTGTCCAGGGGGTCAGGGTGCAACATACAAAGATAAATTAGCATGTTCCCTCTCCGATCCCCAAACCAAAATCCAGGATCGAGATGTTCCAACAGAATGATATTTATTTTAAACGAAAGAAAGTGTCAAACAAAACATGACACTACAACTCAGGGCGAACCAAGGCCAACATAATAAACAAAATAAGCCATTTCCCACAGAAAGTGCTAGCTAGCCTGATAGAAATAAACAAACCAAAAGACAGTCGCTAACCCTAACTCCCTAATGTGAAAACAAGAGAAAACAATCAAAAGAAAATGGCTGTTCACCCCTACAGATTTAATACGAATTACAAAATATACAATTTATAAACAAAACCACGGCACAAAACCTAACAATTCAAAAATGCTAAATAAGGTTTGGAAACCAAGAACAGCAAACAGGTGCTGCTGCCAGAAAGAGCCTCGCTAGCTGTTGGGAACCGTACTTTTAAAACTCCAGGAAGTGTAGGATGGACCAATCAGCTTCCTGTACTGCCCCTCAATCCGGCCAATCAGGCAGGGCACCTATAAGAACGAGAAAATAAAAACAACACATATGGCCAGGACCGTAACATGGTCTACTAGTAATGAAGCACGATGGTTGAAAAACCAATAAAGTAGCAAAACAGCAATGAAAGAACAAAATTTGATGAAAATATAGAACAATTTCTATGAATAAATAGGCAGTAACACCAGCTTGTGCTGCCCGTAAACCCAAGCAAAAAAGCTTACAACACCTGGTATTCCCAGGCGGTCTTCCTACCAAGTACTAACCAGGCCCGGCTCTATTTGGCTGCCGAGATCGGGCGCTTAGAGAGCGGTGTGGCCGTAAGCTGCATTTGACATCATCAACAGCTCTTAAAAACGCTGGAGAAGCAGAATGCATGACACTTGCTAAGAAGAAGATAAATGTGGCAAAGTACAAAGTACTATAACTGTACTGGTCTGTTACGCCCCTGTCCAGGGGGTCAGGGTGCAACATACAAAGACAAATTAGCATGTTCCCTCTCCGATCCCCAAACCAAACTCCAGTATCGAGATGTTCCAACAGAATGATATTTATTTTAAACGAAAGAAAGTGTCAAACAAAACATGACACTACAACTCAGGGCAAACCAAGGCCAACATAATAAACAAAATAAGCCATTTCCCACAGAAAGTGCTAGCTAGCCTGATAGAAATAAACAATCCAAAAGACAGTCGCTAACCCTAACTCCCTAATGTGAAAACAGTCCAAAGAAAATGGCTGTTCACCCCTACAGATTTAATACTATTTACAAAATATACAATTTATAAACAAAACCACGGCATAAAACCTAACAATTCAAAAATGCTAAATAAAGTTTGGAAACCAAGAACAGCAAACAGGTGCTGCTGCCAGAAAGAGCCTCGCTAGCTGTTGGGAACCGTACTTTTAAAACTCCAGGAAGTGTAGGATGGACCAATCAGCTTCCTGTACTGCCCCCCAATCCGGCCAATCAGGCAGGGCACCTATAAGAACAACAAAATAAAAACAACACATATGGCCAGGACCGTAACATGGTCTACTAGTAATGAAGCACGATGGTTGACAAACCAATAAAGTAGCAAAACAGCAATGAAAGAACAAAATTTGATGAAAATATAGAACAATTTCTATGAATAAATAGGCAGTAACACCAGCTTGTGCTGCCCGTAAACCCAAGCAAAAAAGCTTACAGCACCTGGTATTCCCAGGCGGTCTTCCTAACAAGTACTAACCAGGCCCGGCTCTATTTGGCTGCCGAGATCGGACGAGATCGGGCGCTTAGAGAGCGGTGTGGCCGTAAGCTGCATTTGACATCATCAACAGCTCTTAAAAACGCTGGAGAAGCAGAATGCATGACACTTGCTAAGAAGAAGATAAATGTGGCAAAGTACAAAGTACTATAACTGTACTGGTCTGTTACGCCCCTGTCCAGGGGGTCAGGGTGCAACATACAAAGATAAATTAGCATGTTCCCTCTCCGATCCCCAAACCAAAATCCAGTATCGAGATGTTCCAACAGAATGATATTTATTTTAAACGAAAGAAAGTGTCAAACAAAACATGACACTACAACTCAGGGCGAACCAAGGCCAACATAATAAACAAAATAAGCCATTTCCCACAGAAAGTGCTAGCTAGCCTGATAGAAATAAACAAACCAAAAGACACTCGCTAACCCTAACTCCCTAATGTGAAAACAAGAGAAAACAATCAAAAGAAAATGGCTGTTCACCCCTACAGATTTAATACGAATTACAAAATATACAATTTATAAACAAAACCACGGCACAAAACCTAACAATTCAAAAATGCTAAATAAGGTTTGGAAACCAAGAACAGCAAACAGGTGTTACTGCCAGAAAGAGCCTCGCTAGCTGTTGGGAACCGTACTTTTAAAACTCCAGGAAGTGTAGGATGGACCAATCAGCTTCCTGTACTGCCCCCCAATCCGGCCAATCAGGCAGGGCACCTATAAGAACAACAAAATAAAAACAACACATATGGCCAGGACCGTAACATGGTCTACTAGTAATGAAGCACGATGGTTGAAAAACCAATAAAGTAGCAAAACAGCAATGAAAGAACAAAATTTGATGAAAATATAGCACAATTTCTATGAATAAATAGGCAGTAACACCAGCTTGTGCTGCCCGTAAACCCAAGCAAAAAAGCTTACAGCACCTGGTATTCCCAGGCGGTCTTCCTACCAAGTACTAACCAGGCCCGGCTCTATTTGGCTGCCGAGATCGGACGAGATCGGGCGCTTAGAGAGCGGTGTGGCCGTAAGCTGCATTTGACATCATCAACAGCTCTTAAAAACGCTGGAGAAGCAGAATGCATGACACTTGCTAAGAAGAAGATAAATGTGGCAAAGTACAAAGTACTATAACTGTACTGGTCTGTTACGCCCCTGTCCAGGGGGTCAGGGTGCAACATACAAAGATAAATTAGCATGTTCCCTCTCCGATCCCCAAACCAAAATCCAGGATCGAGATGTTCCAACAGAATGATATTTATTTTAAACGAAAGAAAGTGTCAAACAAAACATGACACTACAACTCAGGGCGAACCAAGGCCAACATAATAAACAAAATAAGCCATTTCCCACAGAAAGTGCTAGCTAGCCTGATAGAAATAAACAAACCAAAAGACAGTCGCTAACCCTAACTCCCTAATGTGAAAACAAGAGAAAACAATCAAAAGAAAATGGCTGTTCACCCCTACAGATTTAATACTATTTACAAAATATACAATTTATAAACAAAACCACGGCACAAAACCTAACAATTCAAAAATGCTAAATAAGGTTTGGAAACCAAGAACAGCAAACAGGTGCTGCTGCCAGAAAGAGCCTCGCTAGCTGTTGGGAACCGTACTTTTAAAACTCCAGGAAGTGTAGGATGGACCAATCAGCTTCCTGTACTGCCCCTCAATCCGGCCAATCAGGCAGGGCACCTATAAGAACAACAAATCAAAAACAACACATATGGCCAGGACCGTAACATGGTCTACTAGTAATGAAGCACGATGGTTGACAAACCAATAAAGTAGCAAAACAGTAATGAAAGAACAAAATTTGATGAAAATAAAGAACAATTTCTATGAATAAATAGGCAGTAACACCAGCTTGTGCTGCCCGTAAACCCAAGCAAAAAAGCTTACAGCACCTGGTATTCCCACGCGGTCTTCCTACAAAGTACTAACCAGGCCCGGCTCTATTTGGCTGCCGAGATCGGACGAGATCGGGCGCTTAGAGAGCGGTGTGGCCGTAAGCTGCATTTGACATCATCAACAGCTCTTAAAAACGTTGGAGAAGCAGAATGCATGAAACTTGCTAAGAAGAAGATAAATGTGGCAAAGTACAAAGTACTATAACTGTACTGGTCTGTTACGCCCCTGTCCAGGGGGTCAGGGTGCAACATACAAAGATAAATTAGCATGTTCCCTCTCCGATCCCCAAACCAAAATCCAGGATCGAGATGTTCCAACAGAATGATATTTATTTTAAACGAAATAAAGTGTCAAACAAAACATGACACTACAACTCAGGGCGAACCAAGGCCAACATAATAAACAAAATAAGCCATTTCCCACAGAAAGTGCTAGCTAGCCTGATAGAAATAAACAAACCAAAACACAGTCGCTAACCCTAACTCCCTAATGTGAAAAAAAGAGAAAACAATCAAAAGAAAATGGCTGTTCACCCCTACAGATTTAATACTATTTACAAAATATACAATTTATAAACAAAACCACGGCACAAAACCTAACAATTCAAAAATGCTAAATAAGGTTTGGAAACCAAGAACAGCAAACAGGTGCTGATGCCAGAAAGAGCCTCGCTAGCTTTTGGGAACCGTACTTTTAAAACTCCAGGAAGTGTAGGATGGACCAATCAGCTTCCTGTACTGCCCCTCAATCCGGCCAATCAGGCAGGGCACTTATAAGAACGACAAAATAAAAACAACACATATGGCCAGGACCGTAACATGGTCTACTAGTAATGAAGCACGATGGTTGACAAACCAATAAAGTAGCAAAACAGCAATGAAAGAACAAAATTTGATGAAAATATACAACAATTTCTATGAATAAATAGGCAGTAACACCAGTTTTTGCTGCCCGTAAACCCAAGTAAAAAAGTTTACAGCACCTGGTATTCCCAGGCGGTCTTCCTACCAAGTACTAACCAGGCCCGGCTCTATTTGGCTGTCGAGATCGGGCGCTTAGAGAGCGGTGTGGCCGTAAGCTGCATTTGACATCATCAACAGCTCTTAAAAACGCTGGAGAAGCAGAATGCATGACACTTGCTAAGAAGAAGATAAATGTGGCAAAGTACAAAGTACTATAACTGTACTGGTCTGTTACGCCCCTGTCTAGGGGGTCAGGGTGCAACATACAAAGATAAATTAGCATGTTCCCTCTCCGATCCCCAAACCAAAATCCAGTATCGAGATGTTCCAACAGAATGATATTTATTTTAAACGAAAGAAAGTGTCAAACAAAACATGACACTACAACTCAGGGCGAACCAAGGCCAACATAATAAACAAAATAAGCCATTTCCCACAGAAAGTGCTAGCTAGCCTGATAGAAATAAACAATCCAAAAGACAGTCGTTAACCCTAACTCCCTAATGTGAAAACAGTCCAAAGAAAATGGCTGTTCACCCCTACAGATTTAATACGAATTACAAAATATACAATTTATAAACAAAACCACGGCACAAAACCTAACAATTCAAAAATGCTAAATAAGGTTTGGAAACCAAGAACAGCAAAAAGGTCTTGCTGCCAGAAAGAGCCTCGCTAGCTGTTGGGAACCGTACTTTTAAAACTCCAGGAAGTGTAAGATGGACCAATCAGCTTCCTGTACTGCCCCCCAATCCGGCCAATCAGGCAGGGCACCTATAAGAACAACAAAATAAAAACAACACATATGGCCAGGACCGTAACATGGTCTACTAGTAATGAAGCACGATGGTTGACAAACCAATAAAGTAGCAAAACAGCAATGAAAGAACAAAATTTGATGAAAATATAGAACAATTTCTATGAATACATAGGCAGTAACACCAGCTTGTGCTGCCCGTAAACCCAAGAAAAAAAGCTTACAGCACCTGGTATTCCCAGGCAGTCTTCCTACCAAGTACTAACCAGGCCCGGCTCTATTTGGCTGCCGAGATCGGACGAGATCGGGCGCTTAGAGAGCTGTGTGGCCGTAAGCTGCATTTGACATCATCAACAGCTCTTAAAAACGCTGGAGAAGCAGAATGCATGACACTTGCTAAGAAGAAGATAAATGTGGCAAAGTACAAAGTACTATAACTGTACTGGTCTGTTACGCCCCTGTCTAGGGGGTCAGGGTGCAACATACAAAGATAAATTAGCATGTTCCCTCTCCGATCCCCAAACCAAAATCCAGTATCGAGATGTTCCAACAGAATGATATTTATTTTAAACGAAAGAAAGTGTCAAACAAAACATGACACTACAACTCAGGGCGAACCAAGGCCAACATAATAAACAAAATAAGCCATTTCCCACAGAAAGTGCTAGCTAGCCTGATAGAAATAAACAATCCAAAAGACAGTCGCTAACCCTAACTCCCTAATGTGAAAACAGTCCAAAGAAAATGGCTGTTCACCCCTACAGATTTAATACTATTTACAAAATATACAATTTATAAACAAAACCACGGCACAAAACCTAACAATTCAAAAATGCTAAATAAGGTTTGGAAACCAAGAACAGCAAACAGGTGTTGCTGCCAGAAAGAGCCTCGCTAGCTGTTGGGAACCGTACTTTTAAAACTCCAGGAAGTGTAGGATGGACCAATCAGCTTCCTGTACTGCCCCCCAATCCGGCCAATCAGGCAGGGCACCTATAAGAACAACAAATTAAAACAACACATATGGCCAGGACCGTAACATGGTCTACTAGTAATGAAGCACGATGGTTGACAAACCAATAAAGTAGCAAAACAGCAATGAAAGAACAAAATTTGATGAAAATATACAACAATTTCTATGAATAAATAGGCAGTAACACCAGTTTGTGCTGCCCGTAAACCCAAGCAAAAAAGTTTACAGCACCTGGTATTCCCAGGCGGTCTTCCTACCAAGTACTAACCAGGCCCGGCTATATTTGGCTGCCGAGATCGGACGAGATCGGGCGCTTAGAGAGCGGTGTGGCCGTAAGCTGCATTTGACATCATCAACAGCTCTTAAAAACGCTGGAGAAGCAGAATGCATGACACTTGCTAAGAAGAAGATAAATGTGGCAAAGTACAAAGTACTATAACTGTACTGGTCTGTTACGCCCCTGTCTAGGGGGTCAGGGTGCAACATACAAAGATAAATTAGCATGTTCCCTCTCCGATCCCCAAACCAAAATCCAGGATCGAGATGTTCCAACAGAATGATATTTATTTTAAACGAAAGAAAGTGTCAAACAAAACATGACACTACAACTCAGGGCGAACCAAGGCCAACATAATAAACAAAATAAGCCATTTCCCACAGAAAGTGCTAGCTAGCCTGATAGAAATAAAAAAACCAAAAGACAGTCGCTAACCCTAACTCCCTAATGTGAAAACAAGAGAAAACAATCAAAAGAAAATGGCTGTTCACCCCTACAGATTTAATACGAATTACAAAATATACAATTTATAAACAAAACCACGGCACAAAACCTAACAATTCAAAAATGCTAAATAAGGTTTGGAAACCAAGAACAGCAAACAGGTGCTGCTGCCAGAAAGAGCCTCGCTAGCTGTTGGGAACCGTACTTTTAAAACTCCAGGAAGTGTAGGATGGACCAATCAGCTTCCTGTACTGCCCCTCAATCCGGCCAATCAGGCAGGGCACCTATAAGAACGAGAAAATAAAAACAACACATATGGCCAGGACCGTAACATGGTCTACTAGTAATGAAGCACGATGGTTGAAAAACCAATAAAGTAGCAAAACAGCAATGAAAGAACAAAATTTGATGAAAATATAGAACAATTTCTATGAATAAATAGGCAGTAACACCAGCTTGTGCTGCCCGTAAACCCAAGCAAAAAAGCTTACAGCACCTGGTATTCCCAGGCGGTCTTCCTACCAAGTACTAACCAGGCCCGGCTCTATTTGGCTGCCGAGATCGGACGAGATCGGGCGCTTAGAGAGCGGTGTGGCCGTAAGCTGCATTTGACATCATCAACAGCTCTTAAAAACGCTGGAGAAGCAGAATGCATGACACTTGCTAAGAAGAAGATAAATGTGGCAAAGTACAAAGTACTATAACTGTACTGGTCTGTTACGCCCCTGTCCAGGGGGTCAGGGTGCAACATACAAAGATAAATTAGCATGTTCCCTCTCCGATCCCCAAACCAAACTCCAGTATCGAGATGTTCCAACAGAATGATATTTATTTTAAACGAAAGAAAGTGTCAAACAAAACATGACACTACAACTCAGGGCAAACCAAGGCCAACATAATAAACAAAATAAGCCATTTCCCACAGAAAGTGCTAGCTAGCCTGATAGAAATAAACAATCCAAAAGACAGTCGCTAACCCTAACTCCCTAATGTGAAAACAGTCCAAAGAAAATGGCTGTTCACCGCTACAGATTTAATACTATTTACAAAATATAAAATTTATAAACAAAACCACGGCATAAAACCTAACAATTCAAAAATGCTAAATAAAGTTTGGAAACCAAGAACAGCAAACAGGTGCTGCTGCAAGAAAGAGCCTCGCTAGCTGTTGGGAACCGTACTTTTAAAACTCCAGGAAGTGTAGGATGGACCAATCAGCTTCCTGTACTGCCCCCCAATCCGGCCAATCAGGCAGGGCACCTATAAGAACAACAAATCAAAAACAACACATATGGCCAGGACCGTAACATGGTCTACTAGTAATGAAGCACGATGGTTGAAAAACCAATAAAGTAGCAAAACAGCAATGAAAGAACAAAATTTGATGAAAATATAGAACAATTTCTATGAATAAATAGGCAGTAACACCAGCTTGTGCTGCCCGTAAACCCAAGCAAAAAAGCTTACAGCACCTGGTATTCCCAGGCGGTCTTCCTACCAAGTACTAACCAGGCCCGGCTCTATTTGGCTGCCGAGATCGGACGAGATCGGGCGCTTAGAGAGCGGTGTGGCCGTAAGCTGCATTTGACATCATCAACAGCTCTTAAAAACGCTGGAGAAGCAGAATGCATGACACTTGCTAAGAAGAAGATAAATGTGGCAAAGTACAAAGTACTATAACTGTACTGGTCTGTTACGCCCCTGTCCAGGGGGTCAGGGTGCAACATACAAAGATAAATTAGCATGTTCCCTCTCCGATCCCCAAACCAAAATCCAGGATCGAGATGTTCCAACAGAATGATATTTATTTTAAACGAAAGAAAGTGTCAAACAAAACATGACACTACAACTCAGGGCGAACCAAGGCCAACATAATAAACAAAATAAGCCATTTCCCACAGAAAGTGCTACCTAGCCTGATAGAAATAAACAAACCAAAAGACAGTCGCTAACCCTAACTCCCTAATGTGAAAACAAGAGAAAACAATCAAAAGAAAATGGCAGTTCACCCCTACAGATTTAATACTATTTACAAAATATACAATTTATAAACAAAACCACGGCACAAAACCTAACAATTCAAAAATGCTAAATAAGGTTTGGAAACCAAGAACAGCAAACAGGTGCTGCTGCCAGAAAGAGCCTCGCTAGCTGTTGGGAACCGTACTTTTAAAACTCCAGGAAGTGTAGGATGGACCAATCAGCTTCCTGTACTGCCCCTCAATCCGGCCAATCAGGCAGGGCACCTATAAGAACAACAAATCAAAAACAACACATATGGCCAGGACCGTAACATGGTCTACTAGTAATGAAGCACGATGGTTGACAAACCAATAAAGTAGCAAAACAGCAATGAAAGAACAAAATTTGATGAAAATATAGAACAATTTCTATGAATACATAGGCAGTAACACCAGCTTGTGCTGCCCGTAAACCCAAGAAAAAAAGCTTACAGCACCTGGTATTCCCAGGCAGTCTTCCTACCAAGTACTAACCAGGCCCGGCTCTATTTGGCTGCCGAGATCGGACGAGATCGGACGCTTAGAGAGCTGTGTGGCCGTAAGCTGCATTTGACATCATCAACAGCTCTTAAAAACGCTGGAGAAGCAGAATGCGTGACACTTGCTAAGAAGAAGATAAATGTGGCAAAGTACAAAGTACTATAACTGTACTGGTCTGTTACGCCCCTGTCTAGGGGGTCAGGGTGCAACATACAAAGATAAATTAGCATGTTCCCTCTCCGATCCCCAAACCAAAATCCAGTATCGAGATGTTCCAACAGAATGATATTTATTTTAAACGAAAGAAAGTGTCAAACAAAACATGACACTACAACTCAGGGCGAACCAAGGCCAACATAATAAACAAAATAAGCCATTTCCCACAGAAAGTGCTAGCTAGCCTGATAGAAATAAACAATCCAAAAGACAGTCGCTAACCCTAACTCCCTAATGTGAAAACAGTCCAAAGAAAATGGCTGTTCACCCCTACAGATTTAATACTATTTACAAAATATACAATTTATAAACAAAACCACGGCACAAAACCTAACAATTCAAAAATGCTAAATAAGGTTTGGAAACCAAGAACAGCAAATAGGTGTTGCTGCCAGAAAGAGCCTCGCTAGCTGTTGGGAACCGTACTTTTAAAACTCCAGGAAGTGTAGGATGGACCAATCAGCTTCCTGTACTGCCCCCCAATCCGGCCAATCAGGCAGGGCACCTATAAGAACAAGAAAATAAAAACAACACATATGGCCAGGACCGTAACATGGTCTACTAGTAATGAAGCACGATGGTTGACAAACCAATAAAGTAGCAAAACAGTAATGAAAGAACAAAATTTGATGAAAATATAGAACAATTTCTATGAATAAATAGGCAGTAACACCAGCTTGTGCTGCCCGTAAACCCAAGCAAAAAAGCTTACAGCACCTGGTATTCCCACGCGGTCTTCCGACCAAGTACTAACCAGGCCCGGCTCTATTTGGCTGCCGAGATCGGACGAGATCGGGCGCTTAGAGAGCTGTGTGGCCGTAAGCTGCATAAAAACGTTGGAGAAGCAGAATGCATGAAACTTGCTAAGAAGAAGATAAATGTGGCAAAGTACTAAAACGGTACCGGTCTAGTAGTAAAGAAGCACGATGGTTGACAAACCAATAAAGCAGCAAAACAGCAATGAAAGAACAAAATTTGATGAAAATATAGAACAATTTCTATGAATAAATAGGCAGTAACACCAGCTTGTGCTGCCCGTAAACCCAACCAAAAAAGCTTACAGCACCTGGTATTCCCAGACGGTCTTCCTACCAAGTACTAACCAGGCCCGGCTCAATTTGGCTGCCGAGATCGGACGAGATCGGGCGCTTAGAGAGCGGTGTGGCCGTAAGCTGCATTTGACATCATCAACAGCTCTTAAAAACGCTGGAGAAGCAGAATGCATGACACTTGCTAAGAAGAAAATAAATGTGGTAAAGTACAAAGTACTATAACTGTACTGGTCTGTTACGCCCCTGTCTAGGGGGTCAGGGTGCAACATACAAAGATAAATTAGCATGTTCCCTCTCTGATCCCCAAACCAAAATCCAGGATCGAGATGTTCCAACGGAATGATATTTATTTTAAACGAAAGAAAGTGTCAAATAAAACATGACACTACAACTCAGGGCGAACCAAGGCCAACATAATAAACAAAATTTGCCATTTCCCACAGAAAGTGCTAGCTAGCCCGATAGAAATAAACAAACCAAAAGACAGTCGCTAACCCTAACTCCCAAATGTGAAAACAGTCCAAAGAAAATGGTAGTTCACCCCTACAGATCTAATACTATTTACAAAATATACAATTTATAAACAAAACCACGGCACAAAACCTAACAATTCAAAAATGCTAAATAAGGTTTGGAAACCAAGAACAGCAAACAGGTGCTGCTGCCAGAAAGAGCCTCGCTAGCTGTTGGGAACCGTACTTTTAAAACTCCAGGAAGTGTAGGATGGACCAATCAGCTTCCTGTACTGCCCCCCAATCCGGCCAATCAGGCAGGGCACCTATAAGAACAATAAAATAAAAACAACACATATAGCCAGGACCGTAACATGGTCTACTAGTAATGAAGCACGATGGTTGACAAACCAATAAAGTTGCAAAACAGCAATGAAAGAACAAAATTTGATGAAAATATACAACAATTTCTATGAATAAATAGGCAGTAACACCAGCTTGTGCTGCCCGTAAACCCAAGCAAAAAAGCTTACAGCACCTGGTATTCCCAGGCGGTCTTCCTACCAAGTACTAACCAGGCCCGGCTCTATTTGGCTGCCGAGATCGGACGAGATCGGGCGCTTAGAGAGCGGTGTGGCCGTAAGCTGCATTTGACATCATCAACAGCTCTTAAAAACGCTGGAGAAGCAGAATGCATGACACTTGCTAAGAAGAAGATAAATGTGGCAAAGTACAAAGTACTATAACTGTACTGGTCTGTTACGCCCCTGTCTAGGGGGTCAGGGTGCAACATACAAAGATAAATTAGCATGTTCCCTCTCTGATCCCCAAACCAAAATCCAGGATCGAGATGTTCCAACAGAATGATATTTATTTTAAACGAAAGAAAGTGTCAAACAAAACATGACACTACAACTCAGGGCGAACCAAGGCCAACATAATAAACAAAATAAGCCATTTCCCACAGAAAGTGCTAGCTAGCCTGATAGAAATAAACAAACCAAAAGACAGTCGCTAACCCTAACTCCCTAATGTGAAAACAAGAGAAAACAATCAAAAGAAAATGGCAGTCCACCCCTACAGATTTAATACTATTTACAAAATATACAATTTATAAACAAAACCACGGCACAAAACCTAACAATTCAAAAATGCTAAATAAGGTTTGGAAACCAAAAACAGCAAGCAGGTGCTGATGCCAGAAAGAGCCTCGCTAGCTGTTGGGAACCGTACTTTTAAAACTCCAGGAAGTGTAGGATGGACCAATCAGCTTCCTGTACTGCCCCCCAATCCGGCCAATCAGGCAGGGCACTTATAAGAACAAGAAAATAAAAACAACACATATGGCCAGGACCGTAACATGGTCTACTAGTAATGAAGCACGATGGTTGGCAAACCAATAAAGTAGCAAAACAGCAATGAAAGAACAAAATTTGATGAAAATATAGAACAATTTCTATGAATAAATAGGCAGTAACACCAGCTTGTGCTGCCCGTAAACCCAAGCAAAGAAGCTTACAGCACGTGGTATTCCCAGGCGTTCTTCCTACCAAGTACTAACAAGGCCCGGCCCTATTTGGCTGCCGAGATCGGACGGGATCGGGCGCTTAGAGAGCGGTGTGGCCGTAAGCTGCATTTGACATCATCAACAGCTCTTAAAAACGCTAGAGAAGCAGAATGCATGACACTTGCTAAGAAGAAGATAAATGTGGCAAAGTACAAAGTACTATAACTGTACTGGTCTGTTACGCCCTTGTCTAGGGGGTCAGGGTGCAACATACAAAGATAAATTAGCATGTTCCCTCTCCGATCCCCAAACCAAAATCCAGGATCGAGATGTTCCAACAGAATGATATTTATTTTAAACGAAAGAAAGTGTCAAACAAAACATGACACTACAACTCAGGGCGAACCAAGGCCAACATAATAAACAAAATAAGCCATTTCCCACAGAAAGTGCTAGCTAGCCTGATAGAAATAAACAAACCAAAAGACAGTCGCTAACCCTAACTCCCTAATGTGAAAACAGTCCAAAGAAAATGGCAGTTCACCCCTACAGATTTAATACTATTTACAAAATATACAATTTATAAACAAACCACGGCACAAAACCTAACAATTCAAAAATGCTAAATAAGGTTTGGAAACCAAGAACAGCAAACAGGTGCTGCTGCCAGAAAGAGCCTCGCTAGCTGTTGGGAACCGTACTTTTAAAACTCCAGGAAGTGTAGGATGGACCAATCAGCTTCCTGTACTGCCCCCCAATCCGGCCAATCAGGCAGGGCACCTATAAGAACAAGAAAATAAAAACTACACATATGGCCAGGACCGTAACATGGTCTACTAGTAATGAAGCACGATGGTTGGCAAACCAATAAAGTAGCAAAACAGCAATGAAAGAACAAAATTTGATGAAAATATAGTACAATTTCTATGAATAAATAGGCAGTAACACGAGCTTGTGTTGCCCGTAAACCCAAGCAAAGAAGCTTACAGCACGTGGTATTCCCAGGCGGTCTTCCTACCAAGTACTAACAAGGCCCGGCCCTATTTGGCTGCCGAGATCGGACGGGATCGGGCGCTTAGAGAGCAGTTTGGCCGTAAGCTGCATTTGACATCATCAACAGCTCTTAAAAACGCTGGAGAAACAGAATGCATGACACTTGCTAAGAAGAAGATAAATGTGGCAAAGTACAAAGTACTATAACTGTACTGGTCTGTTACGCCCCTGTCTAGGGGGTCAGGGTGCAACATACAAAGATAAATTAGCATGTTCCCTCTCCGATCCCCAAACCAAAATCCAGGATCGAGATGGTCCAACAGAATGATATTTATTTTAAACGAAAGAAAGTGTCAAACAAAACATGACACTACAACTCAGGGCGAACCAAGGCCAACACAATAAACAAAATAAGCCATTTTCCACAGAAAGTGCTAGCTAGCCTGATAGAAATAAACAAACCAAAAGACAGTCGCTAACCCTAACTCCCTAATGTGAAAACAGTCCAAAGAAAATGGCAGTTCACCCCTACAGATTTAATACTATTTACAAAATATACAATTTATAAACAAAACCACGGCACAAAACCTAACAATTCAAAAATGCTAAATAAGGTTTGGAAACCAAGAACAGCAAACAGGTGCTGATGCCAGAAAGAGCCTCGCTAGCTGTTGGGAACCGTACTTTTAAAACTCCAGGAAGTGTAGGATGGACCAATCAGCTTCCTGTACTGCCCCCCAATCCGGCCAATCAGGCAGGGCACCTATAAGAACAAGAAAATAAAAACAACACATATGGCCAGGACCGTAACATGGTCTACTAGTAATGAAGCACGATGGTTGGCAAACCAATAAAGTAGCAAAACAGCAATGAAAGAACAAAATTTGATGAAAATATAGAACAATTTCTATGAATAAATAGGCAGTAACACCAGCTTGTGCTGCCCGTAAACCCAAGCTAAAAAGCTTACAGCACCTGGTATTCCCAGGCGGTCTTCCTACCAAGTACTAACCAGGCCCGGCTCTATTTGGCTGCCGAGATCGGACGAGATCGGGCGCTTAGAGAGCGGTGTGGCCGTAAGCTGCATTTGACATCATCAACAGCTCTTAAAAACGCTGGAGAAGCAGAATGCATGACACTTGCTAAGAAGAAGATAAATGTGGCAAAGTACAAAGTACTATAACTGTACTGGTCTGTTACGCCCCTGTCTAGGGGGTCAGGGTGCAACATACAAAGATAAATTAGCATGTTCCCTCTCCGATCCCCAAACCAAAATCCAGGATCGAGATGTTCCAACAGAATGATATTTATTTTAAACGAAAGAAAGTGTCAAACAAAACATGACACTACAACTCAGGGCGAACCAAGGCCAACACAATAAACAAAATAAGCCATTTTCCACAGAAAGTGCTAGCTAGCCTGATAAAATAAACAAACCAAAAGACAGTCGCTAATAAACAAACTAATAAAATAAATAAACAAACCAAAAGACAGTCGCTAACCCTAACTCCCTAATGTGAAAACGAGAAAACAATCAAAAGAAAATGGCAGTTCACCCCTACAGATTTAATACTATTTACAAAATATACAATTTATAAACAAAACCACGGCACAAAACCTAACAATTCAAAAATGCTAAATAAGGTTGGAAAGCAAGAACAGCAAACAGGTGCTGCTGCCAGAAAGAGCCTCGCTAGCTGTTGGGAACCGTACTTTTAAAACTCCAGGAAGTGTAGGATGGACCAATCAGCTTCCTGTACTTCCCCCAAATCCGGCCAATCAGGCAGGGCACCTATAAGAACAACAAAATAAAAACAACACATATGGCCAGGACCGTAACATGGTCTACTAGTAATGAAGCACGATGGTTGACAAACCAATAAAGTAGCAAAACAGCAATGAAAGAACAAAATTTGATGAAAATATAGAACAATTTCTATGAATAAATAGGCAGTAACACCAGCTTGTGCTGCCCGTAAACCCAAGCAAAGAAGCTTACAGCACGTAGTATTCCCAGGCGGTCTTCCTACCAAGTACTAACAAGGCCCGGCCCTATTTGGCTGCCGAGATCGGACGGGATCGGGCGCTTAGAGAGCGGTGTGGCCGTAAGCTGCATTTGACATCATCAACAGCTCTTAAAAACGCTGGAGAAGCAGAATGCATGACACTTGCTAAGAAGAAGATAAATGTGGCAAAGTACAAAGTACTATAACTGTACTGGTCTGTTACGCCCCTGTCTAGGGGGTCAGGGTGCAACATACAAAGATAAATTAGCATGTTCCCTCTCCGATCCCCAAACCAAAATCCAGGGTCGAGATGTTCCAACAGAATGATATTTATTTTAAACGAAAGAAAGTGTCAAACAAAACATGACACTACAACTCAGGGCGAACCAAGGCCAACAAAATAAACAAAAAAAGCCATTTCCCACAGAAAGTGCTAGCTAGCCTGATAGAAATAAACAAACCAAAAGACAGTCGCTAACCCTAACTCCCTAATGTGAAAACAAGAGAAAACAATCAAAAGAAAATGGCAGTCGGCCCCTACAGATTTAATACTATTTACAAAATATACAATTTATAAACAAAACCACGGCACAAAACCTAACAATTCAAAAATGCTAAATAAGGTTGGAAAGCAAGAACAGCAAACAGGTGCTGCTGCCAGAAAGAGCCTCGCTAGCTGTTGGGAACCGTACTTTTAAAACTCCAGGAAGTGTAGGATGGACCAATCAGCTTCCTGTACTTCCCCCAAATCCGGCCAATCAGGCAGGGCACCTATAAGAACAACAAAATAAAAACAACACATATGGCCAGGACCGTAACATGGTCTACTAGTAATGAAGCACGATGGTTGACAAACCAACAAAGTAGCAAAACAGCAATGAAAGAACAAAATTTGATGAAAATATAGAACAATTTCTATGAATAAATAGGCAGTAACACCAGCTTGTGCTGCCCGTAAACCCAAGCAAAAAAGCTTACAGCACCTGGTATTCCCAGGCGGTCTTCCTACCAAGTACTAACCAGGCCCGGCCCTATTTGGCTGCCGAGATCGGACGAGATCGGGCGCTTAGAGAGCGGTGTGGCCGTAAGCTGCATTTGACATCATCAACAGCTCTTAAAAACGCTGGAGAAGCAGAATGCATGACACTTGCTAAGAAGAAGATAAATGTGGCAAAGTACAAAGTACTATAACTGTACTGGTCTGTTACGCCCCTGTCTAGGGGGTCAGGGTGCAACATACAAAGATAAATTAGCATGTTCCCTCTCCGATCCCCAATCCAAAATCCAGGATCGAGATGTTCCAACAGAATGATATTTATTTTAAACGAAAGAAAGTGTCAAACAAAACATGACACTACAACTCAGGGCGAACCAAGGCCAACATAATAAACAAAATAAGCCATTTCCCACAGAAAGTGTTAGCTAGCCTGATAGAAATAAACAAACCAAAAGACAGTCGCTAACCCTAACTCCCTAATGTGAAAACAAGAGAAAACAATCAAAAGAAAATGGCAGTCGGCCCCTACAGATTTAATACTATTTACAAAATATACAATTTATAAACAAAACCACGGCACAAAACCTAACAATTCAAAAATGCTAAATAAGGTTGGAAAGCAAGAACAGCAAACAGGTGCTGCTGCCAGAAAGAGCCTCGCTAGCTGTTGGGAACCGTACTTTTAAAACTCCAGGAAGTGTAGGATGGACCAATCAGCTTCCTGTACTTCCCCCAAATCCGGCCAATCAGGCAGGGCACCTATAAGAACAAAAAAATAAAAACAACACATATGGCCAGGACCGTAACATGGTCTACTAGTAATGAAGCACGATGGTTGACAAACCAATAAAGTAGCAAAACAGCAATGAAAGAACAAAATTTGATGAAAATATAGAACAATTTCTATGAATAAATAGGCAGTAACACCAGCTTGTGCTGCCCGTAAACCCAAGCAAAGAAGCTTACAGCACGTAGTATTCCCAGGCGGTCTTCCTACCAAGTACTAACAAGGCCCGGCCCTATTTGGCTGCCGAGATCGGACGGGATCGGGCGCTTAGAGAGCGGTGTGGCCGTAAGCTGCATTTGACATCATCAACAGCTCTTAAAAACGCTGGAGAAGCAGAATGCATGACACTTGCTAAGAAGAAGATAAATGTGGCAAAGTACAAAGTACTATAACTGTACTGGTCTGTTACGCCCCTGTCTAGGGGGTCAGGGTGCAACATACAAAGATAAATTAGCATGTTCCCTCTCCGATCCCCAAACCAAAATCCAGGGTCGAGATGTTCCAACAGAATGATATTTATTTTAAACGAAAGAAAGTGTCAAACAAAACATGACACTACAACTCAGGGCGAACCAAGGCCAACAAAATAAACAAAATAAGCCATTTCCCACAGAAAGTGGTAGCTAGCCTGATAGAAATAAACAAACCAAAAGACAGTCGCTAACCCTAACTCCCTAATGTGAAAACAAGAGAAAACAATCAAAAGAAAATGGCAGTCGGCCCCTACAGATTTAATACTATTTACAAAATATACAATTTATAAACAAAACCACGGCACAAAACCTAACAATTCAAAAATGCTAAATAAGGTTGGAAAGCAAGAACAGCAAACAGGTGCTGCTGCCAGAAAGAGCCTCGCTAGCTGTTGGGAACCGTACTTTTAAAACTCCAGGAAGTGTAGGATGGACCAATCAGCTTCCTGTACTTCCCCCAAATCCGGCCAATCAGGCAGGGCACCTATAAGAACAACAAAATAAAAACAACACATATGGCCAGGACCGTAACATGGTCTACTAGTAATGAAGCACGATGGTTGACAAACCAATAAAGTAGCAAAACAGCAATGAAAGAACAAAATTTGATGAAAATATAGAACAATTTCTATGAATAAATAGGCAGTAACACCAGCTTGTGCTGCCCGTAAACCCAAGCAAAAAAGCTTACAGCACCTGGTATTCCCAGGCGGTCTTCCTACCAAGTACTAACCAGGCCCGGCCCTATTTGGCTGCCGAGATCGGACGAGATCGGGCGCTTAGAGAGCGGTGTGGCCGTAAGCTGCATTTGACATCATCAACAGCTCTTAAAAACGCTGTAGAAGCAGAATGCATGACACTTGCTAAGAAGAAGATAAATGTGGCAAAGTACAAAGTACTATAACTGTACTGGTCTGTTACGCCCCTGTCTAGGGGGTCAGGGTGCAACATACAAAGATAAATTAGCATGTTCCCTCTCCGATCCCCAAACCAAAATCCAGGGTCGAGATGTTCCAACAGAATGATATTTATTTTAAACGAAAGAAAGTGTCAAACAAAACATGACACTACAACTCAGGGCGAACCAAGGCCAACATAATAAACAAAATAAGCCATTTCCCACAGAAAGTGCTAGCTAGCCTGATAGAAATAAACAAACCAAAAGATAGTCGCTAACCCTAACTCCCTAATGTGAAAACAAGAGAAAACAATCAAAAGAAAATGGCTGTTCACCCCTACAGATTTAATACTATTTACAAAATATACAATTTATAAACAAAACCACGGCACAAAACCTAACAATTCAAACATGCTAAATAAGGTTTGGAAACCAAGAACAGCAAACAGGTGCTGCTGCCAGAAAGAGCCTCGCTAGCTGTTGGGAACCGTACTTTTAAAACTCCAGGAAGTGTAGGATGGACCAATCAGCTTCCTGTACTTCCCCCAAATCCGGCCAATCAGGCAGGGCACCTATAAGAACAAGAAAATAAAAACAACACATATGGCCAGGACCGTAACATGGTCTATTAGTAATGAAGCACGATGGTTGACAAACCAATAAAGTAGCAAAACAGCAATGAAAGAACAAAATTTGATGAAAATATAGAACAATTTCTATGAATAAATAGGCAGTAACACCAGCTTGTGCTGCCCGTAAACCCAAGCAAAGAAGCTTACAGCACGTAGTATTCCCAGGCGGTCTTCCTACCAAGTACTAACAAGGCCCGGCCCTATTTGGCTGCCGAGATCGGACGGGATCGGGCGCTTAGAGAGCGGTGTGGCCGTAAGCTGCATTTGACATCATCAACAGCTCTTAAAAACGCTGGAGAAGCAGAATGCATGACACTTGCTAAGAAGAAGATAAATGTGGCAAAGTACAAAGTACTATAACTGTACTGGTCTGTTACGCCCCTGTCTAGGGGGTGAGGGTGCAACATACAAAGATAAATTAGCATGTTCCCTCTCCGATCCCCAAACCAAAATCCAGGGTCGAGATGTTCCAACAGAATGATATTTATTTTAAACGAAAGAAAGTGTCAAACAAAACATGACACCAACATAATAAACAAAATAAGCCATTTCCCACAGAAAGTGCTAGCTAGCCTGATAGAAATAAACAAACCAAAAGACAGTCGCTAACCCTAAATCCCTAATGTGAAAACAAGAGAAAACAATCAAAAGAAAATGGCAGTCCACCCCTACAGATTTAATACTATTTACAAAATATACAATTTATAAACAAAACCACGGCACAAAACCTAACAATTCAAAAATGCTAAATAAGGTTTGGAAAGCAAGAACAGCAAACAGGTGCTGCTGCCAGAAAGAGCCTCGCTAGCTGTTGGGAACCGTACTTTTAAAACTCCAGGAAGTGTAGGATGGACCAATCAGCTTCCTGTACTTCCCCCCAATCCGGCCAATCAGGCAGGGCACCTATAAGAACAACAAAATAAAAACAACACATATGGCCAGGACCGTAACATGGTCTACTAGTAATGAAGCACGATGGTTGACAAACCAATAAAGTAGCAAAACAGCAATGAAAGAACAAAATTTGATGAAAATATAGAACAATTTCTATGAATAAATAGGCAGTAACACCAGCTTGTGCTGCCCGTAAACCCAAGCAAAAAAGCTTACAGCACCTGGTATTCCCAGGCGGTCTTCCTACCAAGTACTAACCAGGCCCGGCTCTATTTGGCTGCCGAGATCGGACGAGATCGGGCGCTTAGAGAGCGGTGTGGCCGTAAGCTGCATTTGACATCATCAACAGCTCTTAAAAACGCTGGAGAAGCAGAATGCATGACACTTGCTAAGAAGAAGATAAATGTGGCAAAGTACAAAGTACTATAACTGTACTGGTCTGTTACGCCCCTGTCTAGGGGGTCAGGGTGCAACATACAAAGATAAATTAGCAAGTTCCCTCTCCGATCCCCAAACCAAAATCCAGGATCGAGATGTTCCAACAGAATGATATTTATTTTAAACGAAAGAAAGTGTCAAACAAAACATGACACTACAACTCAGGGCGAACCAAGGCCAACATAATAAACAAAATAAGCCATTTCCCACAGAAAGTGCTAGCTATCCTGATAGAAATAAACAAACCAAAAGACAGTCGCTAACCCTAACTCCCTAATGTGAAAACAGTCCAAAGAAAATGGCAGTCCACCCCTACAGATTTAATACTATTTACAAAATATACAATTTATAAACAAAACCACGGCACAAAACCTAACAATTCAAAAATGCTAAATAAGGTTTGGAAAGCAAGAACAGCAAACAGGTGCTGCTGCCAGAAAGAGCCTCGCTAGCTGTTGGGAACCGTACTTTTAAAACTCCAGGAATTGTAGGATGGACCAATCAGCTTCCTGTACTTCCCCCCAATCCGGCCAAACAGGCAGGGCACCTATAAGAACAAGAAAATAAAAACAACACATATGGCCAGGACCGTAACATGGTCTATTAGTAATGAAGCACGATGGTTGACAAACCAATAAAGTAGCAAAACAGCAATAAAAGAACAAAATTTGATGAAAATATAGAACAATTTCTATGAATAAATAGGCAGTAACACCAGCTTGTGCTGCCCGTAAACCCAAGCAAAAAAGCTTACAACACCTGGTATTCCCAGGCGGTCTTCCTACCAAGTACTAACCAGGCCCGGCTCTATTTGGCTGCCGAGATCGGACGAGATCGGGCGCTTAGAGAGCGGTGTGGCCGTAAGCTGCATTTGACATCATCAACAGCTCTTAAAAACGCTGGAGAAGTAGAATGCATGACACTTGCTAAGAAGAAGATAAATGTGGCAAAGTACAAAGTACTATAACTGTACTGGTCTGTTACGCCCCTGTCTAGGGGGTCAGGGTGCAAAATACAAAGATAAATTAGCATGTTCCCTCTCCGATCCCCAAACCAAAATCCAGGATCGAGATGTTCCAACAGAATGATGTTTATTTTAAACGAAAGAAAGTGTCAAACAAAACATGACACTACAACTCAGGGCGAACCAAGGCCAACATAATAAACAAAATAAGCCATTTCCCACAGAAAGTGCTAGCTAGACTGATAGAAATAAACAAACCAAAAGACAGTCGCTAACCCTAACTCCCTAATGTGAAAACAAGAGAAAACAATCAAAAGAAAATGGCAGTCCACCCCTACAGATTTAATACTATTTACAAAATATACAATTTATAAACAAAACCACGGCACAAAACCTAACAATTCAAAATTGCTAAATAAGGTTTGGAAAGCAAGAACAGCAAACAGGTGCTGCTGCCAGAAAGAGCCTCGCTAGCTGTTGGGAACCGTACTTTTAAAACTCCAGGAAGTGTAGGATGGACCAATCAGCTTCCTGTACTTCCCCCAAATCCGGCCAATCAGGCAGGGCACCTATAAGAACAACAAAATAAAAACAACACATATGGCCAGGACCATAACATGGTCTACTAGTAATGAAGCACGATGGTTGACAAACCAACAAAGTAGCAAAACAGCAATGAAAGAACAAAATTTGATGAAAATATAGAACAATTTCTATGAATAAATAGGCAGTAACACCAGCTTGTGCTGCCCGTAAACTCAAGCAAAAAAGCTTACAGCACCTGGTATTCCCAGGCGGTCTTCCTACCAAGTACTAAGCAGGCCCGGCTCTATTTGGCTGCCGAGATCGGACGAGATCGGGCGCTTAGAGAGCGGTGTGGCCGTAAGCTGCATTTGACATCATCAACAGCTCTTAAAAACGCTGGAGAAGCAGAATGCATGACACTTGCTAAGAAGAAGATAAATGTGGCAAAGTACAAAGTACTATAACTGTACTGGTCTGTTACGCCCCTGTCTAGGGGGTCAGGGTGCAACATACAAAGATAAATTAGCATGTTCCCTCTCCGATCCCCAAACCAAAATCCAGGATCGAGATGTTCCAACAGAATGATATTTATTTTAAACGAAAGAAAGTGTCAAACAAAACATGACACTACAACTCAGGGCGAACCAAGGCCAACATAATAAACAAAATAAGCCATTTCCCACAGAAAGTGTTAGCTAGCCTGATAGAAATAAACAAACCAAAAGACAGTCGCTAACCCTAACTCCCTAATGTGAAAACAAGAGAAAACAATCAAAAGAAAATGGCAGTCGGCCCCTACAGATTTAATACTATTTACAAAATATACAATTTATAAACAAAACCACGGCACAAAACCTAACAATTTAAAAAATGCTAAATAAGGTTGGAAAGCAAGAACAGCAAACAGGTGCTGCTGCCAGAAAGAGCCTCGCTAGCTGTTGGGAACCGTACTTTTAAAACTCCAGGAAGTGTAGGATGGACCAATCAGCTTCCTGTACTTCCCCCAAATCCGGCCAATCAGGCAGGGCACCTATAAGAACAACAAAATAAAAACAACACATATGGCCAGGACCGTAACATGGTCTACTAGTAATGAAGCACGATGGTTGACAAACCAATAAAGTAGCAAAACAGCAATGAAAGAACAAAATTTGATGAAAATATAGAACAATTTCTATGAATAAATAGGCAGTAACACCAGCTTGTGCTGCCCGTAAACCCAAGCAAAGAAGCTTACAGCACGTAGTATTCCCAGGCGGTCTTCCTACCAAGTACTAACAAGGCCCGGCCCTATTTGGCTGCCGAGATCGGACGGGATCGGGCGCTTAGAGAGCGGTGTGGCCGTAAGCTGCATTTGACATCATCAACAGCTCTTAAAAACGCTGGAGAAGCAGAATGCATGACACTTGCTAAGAAGAAGATAAATGTGGCAAAGTACAAAGTACTATAACTGTACTGGTCTGTTACGCCCCTGTCTAGGGGGTCAGGGTGCAACATACAAAGATAAATTAGCATGTTCCCTCTCCGATCCCCAAACCAAAATCCAGGGTCGAGATGTTCCAACAGAATGATATTTATTTTAAACGAAAGAAAGTGTCAAACAAAACATGACACCAACATAATAAACAAAATAAGCCATTTCCCACAGAAAGTGCTAGCTAGCCTGATAGAAATAAACAAACCAAAAGACAGTCGCTAACCCTAACTCCCTAATGTGAAAACAAGAGAAAACAATCAAAAGAAAATGGCAGTCCACCCCTACAGATTTAATACTATTTACAAAATATACAATTTATAAACAAAACCACGGCACAAAACCTAACAATTCAAAAATGCTAAATAAGGTTTGGAAAGCAAGAACAGCAAACAGGTGCTGCTGCCAGAAAGAGCCTCGCTAGCTGTTGGGAACCGTACTTTTAAAACTCCAGGAATTGTAGGATGGACCAATCAGCTTCCTGTACTTCCCCCCAATCCGGCCAAACAGGCAGGGCACCTATAAGAACAAGAAAATGAAAACAACACATATGGCCCGGACCGTAACATGGTCTATTAGTAATGAAGCACGATGGTTGACAAACCAATAAAGTAGCAAAACAGCAATGAAAGAACAAAATTTGATGAAAATATAGAACAATTTCTATGAATAAATAGGCAGTAACACCAGCTTGTGCTGCCCGTAAACCCAAGCAAAGAAGCTTACAGCACGTAGTATTCCCAGGCGGTCTTCCTACCAAGTACTAACAAGGCCCGGCCCTATTTGGCTGCCGAGATCGGACGGGATCGGGCGCTTAGAGAGCGGTGTGGCCGTAAGCTGCATTTGACATCATCAACAGCTCTTAAAAACGCTGGAGAAGCAGAATGCATGACACTTGCTAAGAAGAAGATAAATGTGGCAAAGTACAAAGTACTATAACTGTACTGGTCTGTTACGCCCCTGTCTAGGGGGTCAGGGTGCAACATACAAAGATAAATTAGCATGTTCCCTCTCCGATCCCCAAACCAAAATCCAGGGTCGAGATGTTCCAACAGAATGATATTTATTTTAAACGAAAGAAAGTGTCAAACAAAACATGACACTACAACTCAGGGCGAACCAAGGCCAACATAATAAACAAAATAAGCCATTTCCCACAGAAAGTGCTAGCTAGCCTGATAGAAATAAACAAACCAAAAGACAGTCGCTAACCCTAACTCCCTAATGTGAAAACAGTCCAAAGAAAATGGCAGTTCACCCCTACAGATTTAATATTATTTAAAAAATATACAATTTATAAACAAAACCACGGCACAAAACCTAACAATTCAAAAATGCTAAATAAGGTTTGGAAACCAAGAACAGCAAACAGGTGCTGATGCCAGAAAGAGCCTCGCTAGCTGTTGGGAACCGTACTTTTAAAACTCCAGGAAGTGTAGGATGGACCAATCAGCTTCCTGTACTGCCCCCCAATCCGGCCAATCAGGCAGGGCACCTATAAGAACAAGAAAATGAAAACAACACATATGGCCCGGACCGTAACATGGTCTATTAGTAATGAAGCACGATGGTTGACAAACCAATAAAGTAGCAAAACAGCAATGAAAGAACAAAATTTGATGAAAATATAGAACAATTTCTATGAATAAATAGGCAGTAACACCAGCTTGTGCTGCCCGTAAACCCAAGCAAAAAAGCTTACAGCACCTGGTATTCCCAGGCGGTCTTCCTACCAAGTACTAACCAGGCCCGGCTCTATTTGGCTTCCGAGATCGGACGAGATCGGGCGCTTAGAGAGCGGTGTGGCCGTAAGCTGCATTTGACATCATCAACAGCTCTTAAAAACGCTGGAGAAGCAGAATGCATGACACTTGCTAAGAAGAAGATAAATGTGGCAAAGTACAAAGTACTATAACTGTACTGGTCTGTTACGCCCCTGTCTAGGGGGTCAGGGTGCAACATACAAAGATAAATTAGCATGTTCCCTCTCCGATCCCCAAACCAAAATCCAGGATCGAGATGTTCCAACAGAATGATATTTATTTTAAACGAAAAAGTGTCAAACAAAACATGACACTACAACTCAGGGCGAACCAAGGCCAACATAATAAACAAAATAAGCCATTTCCCATAGAAAGTGCTAGCTAGCCTGATAGAAATAAACAAACCAAAAGACAGTCGCTAACCCTAACTCCCTAATGTGAAAACAGTCCAAAGAAAATGGCAGTCCACCCCTACAGATTTAATACTATTTACAAAATATACAATTTATAAACAAAACCACGGCACAAAACCTAACAATTCAAAAATGCTAAATAAGGTTTGGAAACCAAGAACAGCAAACAGGTGCTGATGCCAGAAAGAGCCTCGCTAGCTGTTGGGAACCGTACTTTTAAAACTCCAGGAAGTGTAGGATGGACCAATCAGCTTCCTGTACTGCCCCCCAAATCCGGCCAATCAGGCAGGGCACCTATAAGAACAACAAAATAAAAACAACACATATGGCCAGGACCATAACATGGTCTACTAGTAATGAAGCACGATGGTTGACAAACCAATAAAGTAGCAAAACAGCAATGAAAGAACAAAATTTGATGAAAATATAGAACAATTTCTATGAATAAATAGGCAGTAACACCAGCTTGTGCTGCCCGTAAACCCAAGCAAAAAAGCTTACAGCACCTGGTATTCCCAGGCGGTCTTCCTACCAAGTACTAACCAGGCCCGGCTCTATTTGGCTGCCGAGATCGGACGAGATCGGGCGCTTAGAGAGCGGTTTGGCCGTAAGCTGCATTTGACATCATCAACAGCTCTTAAAAACGCTGGAGAAGCAGAATGCATGACACTTGCTAAGAAGAAGATAAATGTGGCAAAGTACAAAGTACTATAACTGTACTGGTCTGTTACGCCCCTGTCTAGGGGGTCAGGGTGCAACATACAAAGATAAATTAGCATGTTCCCTCTCCGATCCCCAAACCAAAATCCAGGATCGAGATGTTCCAACAGAATGATATTTATTTTAAACGAAAGAAAGTGTCAAACAAAACATGACACTACAACTCAGGGCGAACCAAGGCCAACACAATAAACAAAATAAGCCATTTCCCACAGAAAGTGCTAGCTAGCCTGATAGAAATAAACAAACCAAAAGACAGTCGCTAACCCTAACTCCCTAATGTGAAAACAGTCCAAAGAAAATGGCAGTTCACCCCTACAGATTTAATACTATTTACAAAATATACAATTTATAAACAAAACCACGGCACAAAACCTAACAATTCAAAAATGCTAAATAAGGTTTGGAAACCAAGAACAGCAAACAGGTGCTGATGCCAGAAAGAGCCTCGCTAGCTGTTGGGAACCGTACTTTTAAAACTCCAGGAAGTGTAGGATGGACCAATCAGCTTCCTGTACTGCCCCCCAATCCGGCCAATCAGGCAGGGCACCTATAAGAACAAGAAAATAAAAACAACACATATGGCCAGGACCGTAACATGGTCTACTAGTAATGAAGCACGATGGTTGGCAAACCAATAAAGTAGAAAAACAGCAATGAAAGAACAAAATTTGATGAAAATATAGAACAATTTCTATGAATAAATAGGCAGTAACACCAGCTTGTGCTGCCCGTAAACCCAAGCAAAAAAGCTTACAGCACCTGGTATTCCCAGGCGGTCTTCCTACCAAGTACTAACCAGGCCCGGCTCTATTTGGCTGCCGAGATCGGACGAGATCGGGCGCTTAGAGAGCGGTGTGGCCGTAAGCTGCATTTGACATCATCAACAGCTCTTAAAAACGCTAGAGAAGCAGAATGCATGACACTTGCTAAGAAGAAGATAAATGTGGCAAAGTACAAAGTACTATAACTGTATTGGTCTGTTACGCCCTTGTCTAGGGGGTCAGGGTGCAACATACAAAGATAAATTAGCATGTTCCCTCTCCGATCCCCAAACCAAAATCCAGGATCGAGATGTTCCAACAGAATGATATTTATTTTAAACGAAAGAAAGTGTCAAACAAAACATGACACTACAACTCAGGGCGAACCAAGGCCAACATAATAAACAAAATAAGCCATTTCCCACAGAAAGTGCTAGCTAGCCTGATAGAAATAAACAAACCAAAAGACAGTCGCTAACCCTAACTCCCTAATGTGAAAACAGTCCAAAGAAAATGGCAGTTCACCCCTACAGATTTAATACTATTTACAAAATATACAATTTATAAACAAAACCACGGCACAAAACCTAACAATTCAAAAATGCTAAATAAGGTTTGGAAAGCAAGAACAGCAAACAGGTGCTGATGCCAGAAAGAGCCTCGCTAGCTGTTGGGAACCGTACTTTTAAAACTCCAGGAAGTGTAGGATGGACCAATCAGCTTCCTGTACTTCCCCCAAATCCGGCCAATCAGGCAGGGCACCTATAAGAACAACAAAATAAAAACAACACATATGGCCAGGACCATAACATGGTCTACTAGTAATGAAGCACGATGGTTGACAAACCAATAAAGTAGCAAAACAGCAATGAAAGAACAAAATTTGATGAAAATATAGAACAATTTCTATGAATAAATAGGCAGTAACACCAGCTTGTGCTGCCCGTAAACCCAAGCAAAGATGCTTACAGCACGTAGTATTCCGAGGCGGTCTTCCTACCAAGTACTAACAAGGCCCGGCCCATTTGGCTGCCGAGATCGGACGGGATCGGGCGCTTAGAGAGCGGTGTGGCCGTAAGCTGCATTTGACATCATCAACAGCTCTTAAAAACGCTGGAGAAGCAGAATGCATGACACTTGCTAAGAAGAAGATAAATGTGGCAAAGTACAAAGTACTATAACTGTACTGGTCTGTTACGCCCCTGTCTAGGGGGTCAGGGTGCAACATACAAAGATAAATTAGCATGTTCCCTCTCCGATCCCCAAACCAAAATCCAGGGTCGAGATGTTCCAACAGAATGATATTTATTTTAAACGAAAGAAAGTGTCACACAAAACATGACACTACAACTCAGGGCGAACCAAGGCCAACATAATAAACAAAATAAGCCATTTCCCACAGAAAGTGCTAGCTAGCCTGATAGAAATAAACAAACCAAAAGACAGTCGCTAACCCTAACTCCCTAATGTGAAAACAAGAGAAAACAATCAAAAGAAAATGGCAGTCCACCCCTACAGATTTAATACTATTTACAAAATATACAATTTATAAACAAAACCACGGCACAAAACCTAACAATTCAAAAATGCTAAATAAGGTTTGGAAAGCAAGAACAGCAAACAGGTGCTGCTGCCAGAAAGAGCCTCGCTAGCTGTTGGGAACCGTACTTTTAAAACTCCAGGAAGTGTAGGATGGACCAATCAGCTTCCTGTACTGCCCCCCAATCCGGCCAATCAGGCAGAGCACGTATAAGAACAACAAAATAAAAACAACACATATGGCCAGGACCGTAACATGGTCTACTAGTAATGAAGCACGATGGTTGACAAACCAATAAAGTAGCAAAACAGCAATGAAAGAACAAAATTTGATGAAAATATAGAACAATTTCTATGAATAAATAGGCAGTAACACCAGCTTGTGCTGCCCGTAAACCCAAGCAAAAAAGCTTACAGCACCTGGTATTCCCAGGCGGTCTTCCTACCAAGTACTAACCAGGCCCGGCTCTATTTGGCTGCCGAGATCGGACGAGATCGGGCGCTTAGAGAGCGGTGTGGCCGTAAGCTGCATTTGACATCATCAACAGCTCTTAAAAACGCTGGAAAAGCAGAATGCATGACACTTGCTAAGAAGAAGATAAATGTGGCAAAGTACAAAGTACTATAACTGTACTGGTCTGTTACGCCCCTGTCTAGGGGGTCAGGGTGCAACATACAAAGATAAATTAGCATGTTCCCTCTCCGATCCCCAAACCAAAATCCAGGATCGAGATGTTCCAACAGAATGATATTTATTTTAAACGAAAGAAAGTGTCAAACAAAACATGACACTACAACTCAGGGCGAACCAAGGCCAACATAATAAACAAAATAAGCCATTTCCCACAGAAAGTGCTAGCTATCCTGATAGAAATAAACAAACCAAAAGACAGTCGCTAACCCTAACTCCCTAATGTGAAAACAGTCCAAAGAAAATGGCAGTCCACCCCTACAGATTTAATACTATTTACAAAATATACAATTTATAAACAAAACCACGGCACAAAACCTAACAATTCAAAAATGCTAAATAAGGTTTGGAAAGCAAGAACAGCAAACAGGTGCTGCTGCCAGAAAGAGCCTCGCTAGCTGTTGGGAACCGTACTTTTAAAACTCCAGGAAGTGTAGGATGGACCAATCAGCTTCCTGTACTTCCCCCCAATCCGGCCAAACAGGCAGGGCACCTATAAGAACAAGAAAATAAAAACAACACATATGGCCAGGACCGTAACATGGTCTATTAGTAATGAAGCACGATGGTTGACAAACCAATAAAGTAGCAAAACAGCAATGAAAGAACAAAATTTGATGAAAATATAGAACAATTTCTATGAATAAATAGGCAGTAACACCAGCTTGTGCTGCCCGTAAACCCAAGCAAAGAAGCTTACAGCACGTAGTATTCCCAGGCGGTCTTCCTACCAAGTACTAACAAGGCCCGGCCCTATTTGGCTGCCGAGATCGGACGGGATCGGGCGCTTAGAGAGCGGTGTGGCCGTAAGCTGCATTTGACATCATCAACAGCTCTTAAAAACGCTGGAGAAGCAGAATGCATGACACTTGCTAAGAAGAAGATAAATGTGGCAAAGTACAAAGTACTATAACTGTACTGGTCTGTTACGCCCCTGTCTAGGGGGTCAGGGTGCAACATACAAAGATAAATTAGCATGTTCCCTCTCCGATCCCCAAACCAAAATCCAGGGTCGAGATGTTCCAACAAAATGATATTTATTTTAAACGAAAGAAAGTGTCAAACAAAACATGACACCAACTTAATAAACAAAATAAGCCATTTCCCACAGAAAGTGCTAGCTAGCCTGATAGAAATAAACAAACCAAAAGACAGTCGCTAACCCTAACTCCCTAATGTGAAAACAAGAGAAAACAATCAAAAGAAAATGGCAGTCCACCCCTACAGATTTAATACTATTTACAAAATATACAATTTATAAACAAAACCACGGCACAAAACCTAACAATTCAAAAATGCTAAATAAGGTTTGGAAACCAAGAACAGCAAACAGGTGCTGATGCCAGAAAGAGCCTCGCTAGCTGTTGGGAACCGTACTTTTAAAACTCCAGGAAGTGTAGGATGGACCAATCAGCTTCCTGTACTGCCCCCCAATCCGGCCAATCAGGCAGGGCACCTATAAGAACAAGAAAATGAAAACAACACATATGGCCCGGACCGTAACATGGTCTATTAGTAATGAAGCACGATGGTTGACAAACCAATAAAGTAGCAAAACAGCAATGAAAGAACAAAATTTGATGAAAATATAGAACAATTTCTATGAATAAATAGGCAGTAACACCAGCTTGTGCTGCCCGTAAACCCAAGCAAAAAAGCTTACAGCACCTGGTATTCCCAGGCGGTCTTCCTACCAAGTACTAACCAGGCCCGGCTCTATTTGCGTGCCGAGATCGGACGAGATCGGGCGCTTAGAGAGCGGTGTGGCCGTAAGCTGCATTTGACATCATCAACAGCTCTTAAAAACGCTGGAGAAGCAGAATGCATGACACTTGCTAAGAAGAAGATAAATGTGGCAAAGTACAAAGTACTATAACTGTACTGGTCTGTTACGCCCCTGTCTAGGGGGTCAGGGTGCAACATACAAAGATAAATTAGCATGTTCCCTCTCCGATCCCCAAACCAAAATCCAGGGTCGAGATGTTCCAACAGAATGATATTTATTTTAAACGAAAGAAAGTGTCAAAAAAAACATGACACTACAACTCAGGGCGAACCAAGGCCAACATAATAAACAAAATAAGCCATTTCCCACAGAAAGTGCTAGCTAGCCTGATAGAAATAAACAAACCAAAAGACAGTCGCTAACCCTAACTCCCTAATGTGAAAACAGTCCAAAGAAAATGGCAGTTCACCCCTACAGATTTAATACTATTTACAAAATATACAATTTATAAACAAAACCACGGCACAAAACCTAACAATTCAAAAATGCTAAATAATGTTTGGAAACCAAGAACAGCAAACAGGTGCTGCTGCCAGAAAGAGCCTCGCTAGCTATTGGGAACCGTACTTTTAAAACTCCAGGAAGTGTAGGATGGACCAATCAGCTTCCTGTACTTCCCCCAAATCCGGCCAATCAGGCAGGGCACCTATAAGAACAACAAAATAAAAACAACACATATGGCCAGGACCGTAACATGGTCTACTAGTAATGAAGCACGATGGTTGACAAACCAATAAAGTAGCAAAACAGCAATGAAAGAACAAAATTTGATGAAAATATAGAACAATTTCTATGAATAAATAGGCAGTAACACCAGCTTGTGCTGCCCGTAAACCCAAGCAAAAAAGCTTACAGCACCTGGTATTCCCAGGCGGTCTTCCTACCAAGTACTAACCAGGCCCGGCTCTATTTGGCTGCCGAGATCGGACGAGATCGGGCGCTTAGAGAGCGGTGTGGCCGTAAGCTGCATTTGACATCATCAACAGCTCTTAAAAACGCTGGAGAAGCAGAATGCATGACACTTGCTAAGAAGAAGATAAATGTGGCAAAGTACAAAGTACTATAACTGTACTGGTCTGTTACGCCCCTGTCTAGGGGGTCAGGGTGCAACATACAAAGATAAATTAGCATGTTCCCTCTCCGATCCCCAAACCAAAATCCAGGATCGAGATGTTCCAACAGAATGATATTTATTTTAAACGAAAGAAAGTGTCAAACAAAACATGACACCAACTTAATAAACAAAATAAGCCATTTCCCACAGAAAGTGCTAGCTAGCCTGATAGAAATAAACAAACCAAAAGACAGTCGCTAACCCTAACTCCCTAATGTGAAAACAAGAGAAAACAATCAAAAGAAAATGGCAGTCCACCCCTACAAATTTAATACTATTTACAAAATATACAATTTATAAACAAAACCACGGCACAAAACCTAATAATTCAAAAATGCTAAATAAGGTTTGGAAAGCAAGAACAGCAAACAGGTGCTGCTGCCAGAAAGAGCCTCGCTAGCTGTTGGGAACCGTACTTTTAAAACTCCAGGAAGTGTAGGATGGACCAATCAGCTTCCTGTACTTCCCCCAAATCCGGCCAATCAGGCAGGGCACCTATAAGAACAACAAAATAAAAACAACACATATGGCCAGGACCGTAACATGGTCTACTAGTAATGAAGCACGATGGTTGACAAACCAACAAAGTAGCAAAACAGCAATGAACGAACAAAATTTGATGAAAATATAGAACAATTTCTATGAATAAATAGGCAGTAACACCAGCTTGTGCTGCCCGTAAACCCAAGCAAAAAAGCTTACAGCACCTGGTATTCCCAGGCGGTCTTCCTACCAAGTACTAACCAGGCCCGGCTCTATTTGGCTGCCGAGATCGGACGAGATCGGGCGCTTAGAGAGCGGTGTGGCCGTAAGCTGCATTTGACATCATCAACAGCTCTTAAAAACGCTGGAGAAGCAGAATGCATGACACTTGCTAAGAAGAAGATAAATGTGGCAAAGTACAAAGTACTATAACTGTACTGGTCTGTTACGCCCCTGTCTAGGGGGTCAGGGTGCAACATACAAAGATAAATTAGCATGTTCCCTCTCCGATCCCCAAACCAAAATCCAGGATCGAGATGTTCCAACAGAATGATATTTATTTTAAACGAAAGAAAGTGTCAAACAAAACATGACACTACAACTCAGGGCGAACCAAGGCCAACATAATAAACAAAATAAGCCATTTCCCACAGAAAGTGCTAGCTAGCCTGATAGAAATAAACAAACCAAAAGATAGTCGCTAACCCTAACTCCCTAATGTGAAAACAAGAGAAAACAATCAAAAGAAAATGGCTGTTCACCCCTACAGATTTAATACTATTTACAAAATATACAATTTATAAACAAAACCACGGCACAAAACCTAACAATTCAAAAATGCTAAATAAGGTTTGGAAACCAAGAACAGCAAACAGGTGCTGATGCCAGAAAGAGCCTCGCTAGCTGTTGGGAACCGTACTTTTAAAACTCCAGGAAGTGTAGGATGGACCAATCAGCTTCCTGTACTTCCCCCAAATCCGGCCAATCAGGCAGGGCACCTATAAGAACAACAAAATAAAAACAACACATATGGCCAGGACCGTAACATGGTCTAATAGTAATGAAGCACGATGGTTGACAAACCAATAAAGTAGCAAAACAGCAATGAAAGAACAAAATTTGATGAAAATATAGAACAATTTCTATGAATAAATAGGCAGTAACACCAGCTTGTGCTGCCCGTAAACCCAAGCAAAAAAGCTTACAGCACCTGGTATTCCCAGGCGGTCTTCCTACCAAGTACTAACCAGGCCCGGCTCTATTTGGCTGCCGAGATCGGACGAGATCGGGCGCTTATTTTTTTTTTTTATCTTTTTATTATCAAAAATACACTTTACAAAATAAAAATTAACTATATACAGAGAAACATAAAGAAAAAGAGTAAATTCATTCGTCTTTTTAACAGTAAATCAAACAAATTAAAGCAAAGCAAGCCTCTTCCCCTTTTTTCCACATATTTGTATGCACATATATACATGTATACATACATATATATACATACACACATATATATACATATATACATACACCTACATACACACATACATTCTTAAATATATACGCCCATATACTACAAGGTTAAATAAATTCACCCAAAATCGAAGTGCAATCTACCCTCCCCATCCAGCTCACATAAATCATTCCTTGCCCCCCACCTAGCTATAAACTCATCCTCATCCACTGAAAACAGAATTCTCATGTAATGTGTCACCATATTTTGAAAAAAACCCACCCTGTTTGTCCTTTTCCCCCCATACAAAGCATAATTTCTACCAACATACAACACATGACGTGCTACACTCAATAAAAAATTGATTAAACCAACATTACATCTTTTATCACCTTTTTGTTTCCCAAAGCACCACACCCAGTCCCATGCTTCCCCTTCTAACTTAGGCAGTTTACACTTATTGATTAACAACGTTTTAACCCAGTCCCTGAAATCCCGTGTGACTGTACAGTATAGCATAAAGTGGTTAAAATCTTCATCTTCCACCCTACAGACCGAACAGGTTCTCGCATACGTGCTTTTACTTATCTGGTGAAGGACGACAGAAACCAGCACCCTTCTGTGACGCAGCAGGAAGTTTGAGTTTGCTATTGCAGGGGGAAGCCACTTACTGTGTATATTTGTCCAAATTTCAGAGACGGGACGGGTAAGAAAGAGATGAGACCATGCAGTGTTTGCTGTAGGTTCTTGGAATATTTTGTTAATTAAAACCCTATACCAAAATTTTGATTGTAAATCTTGCAGTTTTCTGTTTTTGACGTCACAGGTCAGAGCAAAATCCAGCTCGTCGTCTTCCACCCGATCCTCATTCACTTCCGACAACCACTCTTTCCACTCTTGCGGCATTCGCTCTAATAAATCATCACAAAATCGCACAACTCTAGCCTTTTTTATATTAAACCCTTTCATCCTAATTTTACTAAATACCGCAAGAGGGCTAGGAGCCCCTGTCTGGTCTAAAACATCTTTAATCTGATGTAGCGCCTCAGTCAAGAAGCCCCGACCGGCCTTACATCCCTCTCGGCCGCTGAGGCAGGGGTTCCCAAAGATGGGCTGGTTTAACACACTTTGTTTTGATGTAATTACACACTCCAACTGGGGCAGGATTTCCACCCATGCCTCAGCCGCCTCCTGGAAGAGTGGACATGTTCCCACAATAGGCCGGCCGAGTGTGACGCTACATAGATTGTAAAAGCCGCACATACCTCTTTTCAGTACATCATCATACAAATAATCCTCCCATATGTTTTTAGTTTTCTGGCTCAGCATTTTCTTAAACAGTTTTATTCTTAATGACTTCAATTTCGCTTTTAAATTACACAGTTTGAGTCCCCCCTTTTTGTACGGCCCGACCAGTGTCTTATGTGCAATTTTCATTGCTCTCCCCTTCCATAGAAAATCCTCAATAGCGCTGCTCAGGCGTACCAGTACATCACTCGGCAGGTGACAAACCTGCATGGTGTAGACAAGTCTCGGCACAATTACTGCATTTATTACAGTGATTTTCCCTTTTAAACCTAATCCCCTCATTCTCCACAGTGCGAGCCTTGATCTACACCCCGCAACCTGCTCTTCCCAGGATCTACGACTGCTGTCTTCTGGTTGTGAGCCCAAATATACACCAAGTACTTTAACCTCAGGCCCGCCCCTTTTAAAATGCTGGCCTTCCTCCCCAAGAACAGTACCAGGCCCCAGGATCAAACTCGATTTGTCCTTATTTACCCGTGCTCCCGCAGCTTGCTCATATGCATCTAGATGTTGCAAAACCCTTCGCAAACTATCCCCATCCCTGACCATGATGTTAATATCATCCGCATATTGTGCTATTTTGAAATCAGTTCCTCTGGGCGACGTGATCCCAATTATTTGAGAGTCAGATATAATTGACTGTGCTAGAGGTTCTGCCACTATTGCATAGAGCATAGCTGATAGGGGGCACCCCTGTCTCACTGATCTTTCTAAGGGGACGGGATCTGTCACGAAGCCATTGCACTTCACGACACTAGTAGCTCGGCTGTACAGTAACTTCATCCACCCTCGAAAAGTTGGGCCGAACCCAAAAACCCCCAGACACTCGAAGAGAAAATCGTGACTCACTCTGTCAAATGCCTTCTCTAGATCTACATTAAGGTATATACCTCCTGTAGCCATTAAATTCTCCAATGAGAATTTTGTTGACAAAATGCAGTCAGCGATATCCCTCCCCAGAATGCTGTAAGTCTGGGTAGGCCCAACTATCGAGCCAATCACTCCCTTAAGCCTGAACCCTAGCACCTTAGCGAGGATCTTATAGTCAGTATTGAGCAGACTAATTGGCCTATAATTTGCCAGGTCATCTCTGGCGCCTTTGTTTTTATAAACTAGAGTGATCACACCCCTTAAAAAAGACTCCGCGCACCTGTTCTCCTCCTGCATGGCAGAGTATAGCCTGCAGAGGACGGGGGCCAGTATGTTGCTGAAATGTTGGTAAAACTCAGCTGAGAGACCATCCACACCCGGGCTTTTAGATGTATTAAGGTTTCCAATCGCTGCTCTCACTTCTTCAATCTGAATGTCACCATCACACAGAGCCGCATCCTCGTGACTGAGGGAGCAGCCAATTTTTCCTAATACTGTGTCCATTTGTGCTTTTTTAATATGTTGTTTGCTAAACAAATTAGCGTAGTAGTCTTGTATTGCTTGTAAAATATCCACTATATCAGTATGTGTGTTTCCATCAAGGTCTTTTATTTCTGGTATGTATGTTTTTGCCTGTTTCCTTTTTTCCAAACCTAGAAAAAAAGCAGTACAGCGCTCCCCTTTCAACATGTGTTGTGCTTTACTGCGGATCATTGCGCCTCTGCATTTTCTCTCATCTAACCGTCTCAGCTGCTCCCTCAATCCAAGATAGACATCCAAGGGACGGTCACACTCAGCCTCAATAAGCTCAAGCTCCTCTTTTAGATGATGTCTCAGCTCAGCCTCCTCTGTCTTTTCCCTCAGCCTCTTCTCTCTGCTCAGAGCGATACAACGCTTTTTAATTTTAAATTTGGTGCGCTCCCACCACTCAATGATATCCACGACATAATCACTCTCATCACATAGAGCAGAGAGAAAAGACTTCATTTTATCTTTAAAAACTTGATCTTCAAGGAGGGAAGTGTTAAAACACCACAGGCCCCCATTCCTTTGCATACCACCCTCCCCTAGAGTCACCTTTAAACAGGCATGATCACTCCAGGAACAAAAACAATATTTACACTCATTTAATTCTTGCACCAAACTCGACGCCAACAAACACAGGTCAATCCTGGATTGCTTTAGCCTGCCCAATACCACTTGCCTGCGCGAATACGCCCGGGTGCCGGGGTTCAGCACTCTCCACGCATCTATCAAATCACACTCATCCATCCATACAAAAACAGCCGATCTACTAATGTCTTGTTTAAATGTATTATTAACTCCTACGTCCGCCTTAGTCAGAGCAACATTCCAATCTCCTATCACTACCGAGCGATCATCTGTCCACCTTTTGCAGCGCTCAAAGAAACCTCTCCTTTCAGGTTCACTGTTCGGACCGTACAAATTCAGAATTCTATATTTTTTATTATAATGTATTATATCAATAACAATTAGTCTACCCTGTCCATCCTTAAAAATCTCCACAATACTCTCACACACACCCGGCTTTACAAAAATTGCCACTCCAGCAGTTTTGTCAGAGGAGAGGGAGTAAAAGAGCTCCCCTCTCCAAAAAGATTTTATAGTGTCTATTTTGTCCATGGACCACCTACATTCCTGGACACACAAGATGTCGCATGCCATTTCTCCACAGAGTTGCTCTATTTTCCCAATATTTGTTAACCCGTTTAAATTTTGCGATTGAAGCAGCATTATCAAGTAAACACCGATTAAAAAGGTCATTTCCTAAGCTGTTTTTTCCCTTTGCCTCTATTCCCTCCCTCACTCCTCCCTGATTTCTCTTGCTGTGGACGTTTTCTAACCTGCTTTATCTGCTGAACATCCATCTCCGAATCTGACTCTATACTGTCAGCCTGGGGAGCCAGCAGGGCAGCATCCGAGTCTTCCTCTCTAGGGGCGGGTGGTATTCCATTATGAGAGGGGACCTTCTGTGAAGCGAGCCAAGATGGGCTCAGCCAACCCCCTTCAGGGTGACCCGCCCTATCCCCGCTCCACTCTGCCAGCACTTGATCCATACTAGATCCCAACACATCCTCTCTTTCACTCCCATGTTCCTCCCGCACAGGCAGGTCACCGCCCTGCGTCTCCAACACCACCTCATCCTCCTGTTCACTCTCGCTGCCCATATTCAGCTCTGGCTCCTCTACAGGTCTAACCTCACTCCTGTCATCCTCGGAGATGGATTCCCTGCTACCCTCCCCATTCCCTTCATCTATATTTTTACATTGACATTCCTCTGTGGAGCTATGACATTCCATACATCTGTGCATCCTGGCATCACACTCACGTGCATAATGTCCCTGTTTATTACATTTAAAACAGGTGAAATCCGGACAGTCCCTCACGATGTGTCCCGGCTGTAAGCACATCCGACAAACTTTCACTTGATTATTGTGAATTACTCTAAAATACTCCGGACCATTAGCTGTCATGAATTTCGCTGAGTAGGGCAGTGACTGCACAGTTTCATTAAACTTTACCTTCATATATCTTGTACCGTCCGCCACATCAGTCCCGGGCCACATCCTCCTTTTAATAGGCGAGATCGCTCTCACTCCCCACACGTCCAGTTTTTCCATAATTTCCTCGTCCGTTATATACGCCGGCAAATTCAAAAAAGACACCACCAGTTCATCAATTGCTAATGTTTTTACCATTACCACCGCTTTACCAACTTTAAATCCATCCAGTAGCCTTTTCTTTCCAGCTTCACTTTTTACCGTCACCTCATATTTATTCGATCCGGTCTCACGCAGCGCAACTATGCCTCCACACACATCACGTATTGCTCGTAACAGTTCCATTGTTTTCACCTTCTCTTCACCAACCACCTCTGCCAATACAGTCAAATCTTTTTCGTACCTTTTTTCTCTCATTGTCTCCCGTCTTCCGCTCATCTCCGTCTGCATCCTCGCCCGTTCCTCCTGATGTTTTCCATCCACACAAATGCCATCAATCTCCAACCTATTCTGCCACTGCTCTCCGACCAAATCCACTCCTTTCCCCGTCCTCTTTGCTGAAGTAATCCTCTGCATTGACAAGCCCGGAACTTGCCCGCCATTTCTCTTCTCTCCCTGCTCCACGGCCTGGCGTTTGCTTCCTCCCGCTCCGTTCTCTATTTCGGCTGGCATTGCCGTTTCCCCCCGACATCTCATGGTAGGAGCCACAATTTTCACAGCGTCCTCCGTCAATTTACCTCGTCTTTCTCCGCCATTCTCCATTTTACGTAGCTTGGCGAATCGAGTAACACTCGGCAAAAAAACAAAACCAAAATAAAATAAAAAAGAAAAAGGCAAAATGAAAGCGCCCCCGAACGGAGCAAATCCGCCGGGGGGATTAGTAACATAAACGAAATCGAAATCTCTATACTATTTAGTTAAATTACGACAAAAAACACAAGCAAACTGAAAAAGCCCGCCAAAACAGGCTCATGCGCGGGTCCGTCACTGCTCGCTCTAGAGAGAAACCACACCTCTGTCTGCAACCAGGTTTGGGAACCAAAAACAGCAAACAGGTGCTGCTGCCAGAAAGAGCCTACAAATAGGCAGTAACACCAGCTTGTGCTGCCCGTAAACCCAAGCAAAGAAGCTTACAGCACGTGGTATTCCCAGGCGGTCTTCCTACCAAGTACTAACCAGGCCCGGCTCTATTTGGCTGCCGAGATCGGACGAGATCGGGCGCTTAGAGAGCGGTGTGGCCGTAAGCTGCATTTGACATCATCAACAGCTCTTAAAAACGCTGGAAAAGCAGAATGCATGACACTTGCTAAGAAGAAGATAAATGTGGCAAAGTACAAAGTACTATAACTGTACTGGTCTGTTACGCCCCTGTCTAGGGGGTCAGGGTGAAACATACAAAGATAAATTAGCATGTTCCCTCTCCGATCCCCAAACCAAAATCCAGGATCGAGATGTTCCAACAGAATGATATTTATTTTAAACCAAATGAAGTGTCAAACAAAACATGACACTACAACTCAGGGCGAACCAAGGCCAACATAATAAACAAAATAAGCCATTTCCCACAGAAAGTGCTAGCTAGCCTGATAGAAATAAACAAACCAAAAGACAGTCGCTAACCCTAACTCCCTAATGTGAAAACAGTCCAAAGAAAATGGCAGTTCACCACTAGAGATTTAATACTATTTACAAAATATACAATTTATAAACAAAACCACGGCACAAAACCTAACAATTCAAAAATGCTAAATAAGGTTTGGAAAGCAAGAACAGCAAACAGGTGCTGCTGCCAGAAAGAGCCTCGCTAGCTGTTGGGAACCGTACTTTTAAAAATCCAGGAAGTGTAGGATGGACCAATCAGCTTCCTGTACTGCCCCCCAATCCGGCCAATCAGGCAGGGCACCTATAAGAACAAGAAAATAAAAACAACACATATGGCCAGGACCGTAACATGGTCTACTAGTAATGAACCACGATGGTTGACAAACCAATAAAGTAGCAAAACAGCAATGAAAGAACAAAATTTGATGAAAATATAGAACAATTTCTATGAATAAATAGGCAGTAACACGAGCTTGTGCTGCCCGTAAACCCAAGAAAAAAAAACTTACAGCACCTGGTATTCCCAGGCGGTCTTCCTACCAAGTACTAACCAGGCCCGGCTCTATTTGGCTGCCGAGATCGGACGAGATCGGGCGCTTAGAGAGCGGTTTGGCCCTAAGCTGCATTTGACATCATCAACAGCTCTTAAAAACGCTGGAGAAGCAGAATGCATGACACTTGCTAAGAAGAAGATAAATGTGGCAAAGTACAAAGTACTATAACTGTACTGGTCTGTTACGCCCCTGTCTAGGGGGTCAGGGTGCAACATACAAACATAAATTAGCATGTTCCCTCTCCGATCCCCAAACCAAAATCCAGGATCGAGATGTTCCAACAGAATGATATTTATTTTAAACGAAAGAAAGTGTCAAACAAAACATGACACTACAACTCAGGGCGAACCAAGGCCAACATAATAAACAAAATAAGCCATTTCCCACAGAAAGTGCTAGCTAGCCTGATAGAAAAAAACAAACCAAAAGACAGTCGCTAACCCTAACTCCCTAATGTGAAAACAAGAGAAAACAATCAAAAGAAAATGGCAGTCCACCCCTACAGATTTAATACTATTTACAAAATATACAATTTATAAACAAAACCACGGCACAAAACCTAACAATTCAAAAATGCTAAATAAGGTTTGGAAAGCAAGAACAGCAAACAGGTGCTGCTGCCAGAAAGAGCCTCGCTAGCTGTTGGGAACCGTACTTTTAAAACTCCAGCAAGTGTAGGATGGACCAATCAGCTTCCTGTACTGCCCCCCAATCCGGCCAATCAGGCAGGGCACCTATAAGAACAAGAAAATAAAAACAACACATATGGCCAGGACCGTAACATGGTCTACTAGTAATGAAGCACGATGGTTGGCAAACCAATAAAGTAGCAAAACAGCAATGAAAGAACAAAATTTGATGAAAATATAGTACAATTTCTATGAATAAATAGGCAGTAACACCAGCTTGTGCTGCCCGTAAACCCAAGCAAAGAAGCTTACAGCACGTGGTATTCCCAGGCGGTCTTCCTACCAAGTACTAACAAGGCCCGGCTCTATTTGGCTGCCGAGATCGGATGAGATCGGGCGCTTAGAGAGCGGTGTGGCCGTAAGCTGCATTTGACATCATCAACAGCTCCTAAAAACGCTGGAGAAGCAGAATGCATGACACTTGCTAAGAAGAAGATAAATGTGGCAAAGTACAAAGTACTATAACTGTACTGGTCTGTTACGCCCCTGTCTAGGGGGTCAGGGTGCAACATACAAAGATAAATTAGCATGGTCCCTCTCCGATCCCCAAACCAAAATCCAGGATCGAGATGTTCCAACAGAATGATATTTATTTTAAACGAAAGAAAGTGTCAAACAAAACATGACACTACAACTCAGGGCGAACCAAGGCCAACATAATAAACAAAATAAGCCATTTCCCACAGAAAGTGCTAGCTAGCCTGATAGAAATAAACAAACCAAAAGACAGTCGCTAACCCTAACTCCCTAATGTGAAAACAGTCCAAAGAAAATGGCAGTTCACCCCTACAGATTTAATACTATTTACAAAATATACAATTTATAAACAAAACCACGGCACAAAACCTAACAATTCAAAAATGCTAAATAAGGTTTGGAAACCAAGAACAGCAAACAGGTGCTGATGCCAGAAAGAGCCTCACTAGCTGTTGGGAACCGTACTTTTAAAACTCCAGGAAGTGTAGGATGGACCAATCACCTTCCTGTACTGCCCCCCAATCCGGCCAATCAGGCAGGGCACCTATAAGAACAAGAAAATAAAAACAACACATATGGCCAGGACCGTAACATGGTCTACTAGTAATGAAGCACGATGGTTGGCAAACCAATAAAGTAGCAAAACAGCAATGAAAGAACAAAATTTGATGAAAATATAGTACAATTTCTATGAATAAATAGGCAGTAACACCAGCTTGTGCTGCCCGTAAACCCAAGCAAAGAAGCTTACAGCACGTGGTATTCCCAGGCGGTCTTCCTACCAAGTACTAACAAGGCCCGGCCCTATTTGGCTGCCGAGATCGGACGGGATCGGGCGCTTAGAGAGCGGTGTGGCCGTAAGCTGCAATTGACATCATCAACAGCTCTTAAAAACGCTGGAGAAGCAGAATGCATGACACTTGCTAAGAAGAAGATAAATGTGGCAAAGTACAAAGTACTATAACTGTACTGGTCTGTTACGCCCCTGTCTAGGGGGTCAGGGTGCAACATACAAAGATAAATTAGCATGTTCCCTCTCCGATCCCCAAACCAAAATCCAGGATCGAGATGTTCCAACAGAATGATATTTATTTTAAACGAAAGAAAGTGTCAAACAAAACATGACACTACAACTCAGGGCGAACCAAGGCCAACATAATAAACAAAATAAGCCATTTCCCACAGAAAGTGCTAGCTAGCCTGATAGAAATAAAAAAACCAAAAGACAGTCGCTAACCCTAACTCCCTAATGTGAAAACAGTCCAAAGAAAATGGCAGTTCACCCCTACAGATTTAATACTATTTACAAAATAAATAATTTATAAACAAAACCACGGCACAAAACCTAACAATTCAAAAATGCTAAATAAGGTTTGGAAACCAAGAACAGCAAACAGGTGCTGATGCCAGAAAGAGCCTCGCTAGCTGTTGGGAACCGTACTTTTAAAACTCCAGGAAGTGTAGGATGGACCAATCAGCTTCCTGTACTGCCCCCCAATCCGGCCAATCAGGCAGGGCACCTATAAGAACAAGAAAATAAAAACAACACATATGGCCAGGACCGTAACATGGTCTACTAGTAATGAAGCACGATGGTTGGCAAACCAATAAAGTAGCAAAACAGCAATGAAAGAACAAAATTTGATGAAAATATAGAACAATTTCTATGAATAAATAGGCAGTAACACCAGCTTGTGCTGCCTGTAAACCCAAGCAAAGAAGCTTACAGCACGTGGTATTCCCAGGCGGTCTTCCTACCAAGTACTAACAAGGCCCGGCCCTATTTGGCTGCCGAGATCGAATGGGATCGGGCGCTTAGAGAGCAGTGTGGCCGTAAGCTGCATTTGACATCATCAACAGCTCTTAAAAACGCTGGAGAAGCAGAATGCATGACACTTGCTAAAAAGAAGATAAATGTGGCAAAGTACAAAGTACTATAACTGTACTGGTCTGTTACGCCCCTGTCTAGGGGGTCAGGGTGCAACATACAAACATAAATTAGCATGTTCCCTCTCCGATCCCCAAACCAAAATCCAGGATCGAGATGTTCCAACAGAATGATATTTATTTTAAACGAAAGAAAGTGTCAAACAAAACATGACACTACAACTCAGGGCGAACCAAGGCCAACATAATAAACAAAATAAGCCATTTCCCACAGAAAGTGCTAGCTAGCCTGATAGAAATAAACAAACCAAAAGACAGTCGCTAACCCTAACTCCCTAATGTGAAAACAGTCCAAAGAAAATGGCTGTTCACCCCTACAGATTTAATACTATTTACAAAATATACAATTTATAAACAAAACCACGGCACAAAACCTAACAATTCAAAAATGCTAAATAAGGTTTGGAAACCAAGAACAGCAAACAGGTGCTGATGCCAGAAAGAGCCTCGCTAGCTGTTGGGAACCGTACTTTTAAAACTCCAGGAAGTGTAGGATGGACCAATCAGCTTCCTGTACTGCCCCCCAATCCGGCCAATCAGGCAGGGCACCTATAAGAACAAGAAAATAAAAACAACACATATGGCCAGGACCGTAACATGGTCTACTAGTAATGAAGCACGATGGTTGGCAAACCAATAAAGTAGCAAAACAGCAATGAAAGAACAAAATTTGATGAAAATATAGTACAATTTCTATGAATAAATAGGCAGTAACACCAGCTTGTGCTGCCCGTAAACCCAAGCAAAAAAGCTTACAGCACCTGGTATTCCCAGGCGGTCTTCCTACCAAGTACTAACCAGGCCCGGCCCTAATTTGGCTGCCGAGATCGGACGAGATCGGGCGCTTAGAGAGCGGTGTGGCCGTAAGCTGCATTTGACATCATCAACAGCTCTTAAAAACGCTGGAGAAGCAGAATGCATGACACTTGCTAAGAAGAAGATAAATGTGGCAAAGTACAAAGTACTATAACTGTACTGGTCTGTTACGCCCCTGTCTAGGGGGTCAGGGTGCAACATACAAAGATAAATTAGCATGTTCCCTCTCCGATCCCCAAACCAAAATCCAGGATCGAGATGTTCCAACAGAATGATATTTATTTTAAACGAAAGAAAGTGTCAAACAAAACATGACACTACAACTCAGGGCGAACCAAGGCCAACATAATAAACAAAATAAGCCATTTCCCACAGAAAGTGCTAGCTAGCCTGATAGAAATAAACAAACCAAAAGACAGTCGCTAACCCTAACTCCCTAATGTGAAAACAGTCCAAAGAAAATGGCAGTTCACCCCTACAGATTTAATACTATTTACAAAATATACAATTTATAAACAAAACCACGGCACAAAACCTAACAATTCAAAAATGCTAAATAAGGTTTGGAAAGCAAGAACAGCAAACAGGTGCTGATGCCAGAAAGAGCTTCGCTAGCTGTTGGGAACCGTACTTTTAAAACTCCAGCAAGTGTAGGATGGACCAATAAGCTTCCTGTACTGCCCCCCAATCCAGCCAATCAGGCAGGGCACCTATAAGAAAAAGAAAATAAAAACAACACATATGGCCAGGACCGTAACATGGTCTATTAGTAATGAAGCACGATGGTTGACAAACCAATAAAGTAGCAAAACAGCAATGAAAGAACAAAATTTGATGAAAATATAGAACAATTTCTATTAATAAATAGGCAGTAACACCAGCTTGTGCTGCCCGTAAACCCAAGCAAAAAAGCTTACAGCACCTGGTATTCCCAGGCGGTCTTCCTACCAAGTACTAACCAGGCCCGGCCCTATTTGGCTGCCGAGATCGGACGAGATCGGGCGCTTAGAGAGCGGTGTGGCCGTAAGCTGCATTTGACATCATCAACAGCTCTTAAAAACGCTGGAGAAGCAGAATGCATGACACTTGCTAAGAAGAAGATAAATGTGGCAAAGTACAAAGTACTATAACTGTACTGGTCTGTTACGCCCCTGTCTAGGGGGTCAGGGTGCAACGTACAAAGATAAATTAGCATGTTCCCTCTCCGATCCCCAAACCAAAATCCAGGATCGAGATGTTCCAACAGAATGATATTTATTTTAAACGAAAGAAAGTGTCAAACAAAACATGACACTACAACTCAGGGCGAACCAAGGCCAACATAATAAACAAAATAAGCCATTTCCCACAGAAAGTGCTAGCTAGCCTGATAGAAATAAACAAACCAAAAGACAGTCGCTAACCCTAATTCCCTAATGTGAAAACAAGAGAAAACAATCAAAAGAAAATGGCAGTCCACCCCTACAGATTTAATACTATTTACAAAATATACAATTTATAAACAAAACCACGGCACAAAACCTAACAATTCAAAAATGCTAAATAAGGTTTGGAAACCAAGAACAGCAAACAGGTGCTGCTGCCAGAAAGAGCCTCGCTAGCTGTTGGGAACCGTACTTTTAAAACTCCAGGAAGTGTAGGATGGACCAATCAGCTTCCTGTACTTCCCCCAAATCCGGCCAATCAGGCAGGGCACCTATAAGAACAAGAAAATAAAAACAACACATATGGCCAGGACCGTAACATGGTCTACTAGTAATGAAGCACGATGGTTGGCAAACCAATAAAGTAGCAAAACAGCAATGAAAGAACAAAATTTGGTGAAAATATAGAACAATTTCTATGAATAAATAGGCAGTAACACCAGCTTGTGCTGCCCGTAAACCCAAGCAAAGAAGCTTACAGCACGTGGTATTCCCAGGCGGTCTTCCTACCAAGTACTAACAAGGCCCGGCCCTATTTGGCTGCCGACATCGGACGGGATCGGGCGCTTAGAGAGCAGTGTGGCCGTAAGCTGCATTTGACATCATCAACAGCTCTTAAAAACGCTGGAGAAGCAGAATGCATGACACTTGCTAAGAAGAAGATAAATATGGCAAAGTACAAAGTACTATAACTGTACTGGTCTGTTACGCCCCTGTCTAGGGGGTCAGGGTGCAACATACAAAGATAAATTAGCATGTTCCCTCTCCGATCCCCAAACCAAAATCCAGGATCGAGATGTTCCAACAGAATGATATTTATTTTAAACGAAAGAAAGTGTCAAACAAAACATGACACTACAACTCAGGGCGAACCACGGCCAACATAATAAACAAAATAAGCCATTTCCCACAGAAAGTGCTAGCTAGCCTGATAGAAATAAACAAACCAAAAGACAGTCTCTAAACCTAACTCCCTAATGTGAAAACAGTCCAAAAAAAATGGCAGTTCACCCCTACAGATTTAATACTATTTACAAAATATACAATTTATAAACAAAACCACGGCACAAAACCTAACAATTCAAAAATGCTAAATAAGGTTTGGAAACCAAGAACAGCAAACAGGTGCTGATGCCAGAAAGAGCCTCGCTAGCTGTTGGGAACCGTACTTTTAAAACTCCAGGAAGTGTAGGATGGACCAATCAGCTTCCTGTACTGCCCCCCAATCCGGCCAATCAGGCAGGGCACCTATAAGAACAAGAAAATAAAAACAACACATATGGCCAGGACCGTAACATGGTCTACTAGTAATGAAGCACGATGGTTGGCAAACCAATAAAGTAGCAAAACAGCAATGAAAGAACAAAATTTGGTGAAAATATAGTACAATTTCTATGAATAAATAGGCAGTAACACCAGCTTGTGCTGCCCGTAAACCCAAGCAAAGAAGCTTACAGCACGTGGTATTCCCAGGCGGTCTTCCTACCAAGTACTAACAAGGCCCGGCCCTATTTGGCTGCCGAGATCGGACGGGATCAGGCGCTTAGAGAGCAGTGTGGCCGTAAGCTGCATTTGACATCATCAACAGCTCTTAAAAACGCTGGAGAAGCAGAATGCATGACACTTGCTAAGAAGAAGATAAATGTGGCAAAGTACAAAGTACTATAACTGTACTGGTCTGTTACGCCCCTGTCTAGGGGGTCAGGGTGCAACATACAAAGATAAATTAGCATGTTCCCTCTCCGATCCCCAAACCAAAATCCAAGATCGAGATGTTCCAACAGAATGATATTTATTTTAAACGAAAGAAAGTGTCAAACAAAACATGACACTACAACTCAGGGCGAACCAAGGCCAACATAATAAACAAAATAAGCCATTTCCCACAGAAAGTGCTAGTCAGCCTGATAGAAATAAACAAACCAAAAGACAGTCGCTAACCCTAACTCCCTAATGTGAAAACAGTCCAAAGAAAATGGCAGTTCACCCCTACAGATTTAATACTATTTACAAAATATACAATTTATAAACAAAACCACGGCACAAAACCTAACAATTCAAAAATGCTAAATAAGGTTTGGAAAGCAAGAACAGCAAACAGGTGCTGCTGCCAGAAAGAGCCTCGCTAGCTGTTGGGAACCGTACTTTTAAAACTCCAGGAAGTGTAGGATGGACCAATCAGCTTCCTGTACTTCCCCCAAATCCGGCCAATCAGGAAGGGCACCTATAAGAACAACAAAATAAAAACAACACATATGGCCAGGACCGTAACATGGTCTACTAGTAATGAAGCACGATGGTTGACAAACCAATAAAGTAGCAAAACAGCAATGAAAGAACAAAATTTGATGAAAATATAGAACAATTTCTATGAATAAATAGGCAGTAACACCAGCTTGTGCTGCCCGTAAACCCAAGCAAAAAAGCTTACAGCACCTGGTATTCCCAGGCGGTCTTCCTACCAAGTACTAACAAGGCCCGGCCCTATTTGGCTGCCGAGATCGAATGGGATCGGGCGCTTAGAGAGCAGTGTGGCCGTAAGCTGCATTTGACATCATCAACAGCTCTTAAAAACGCTGGAGAAGCAGAATGCATGACACTTGCTAAGAAGAAGATAAATGTGGCAAAGTACAAAGTACTATAACTGTACTGGTCTGTTACGCCCCTGTCTAGGGGGTCAGGGTGCAACATACAAACATAAATTAGCATGTTCCCTCTCCGATCCCCAAACCAAAATCCAGGATCGAGATGTTCCAACAGAATGATATTTATTTTAAACGAAAGAAAGTGTCAAACAAAACATGACACTACAACTCAGGGCGAACCAAGGCCAACATAATAAACAAAATAAGCCATTTCCCACAGAAAGTGCTAGCTAGCCTGATAGAAATAAACAAACCAAAAGACAGTCGCTAACCCTAACTCCCTAATGTGAAAACAGTCCAAAGAAAATGGCTGTTCACCCCTACAGATTTAATACTATTTACAAAATATACAATTTATAAACAAAACCACGGCACAAAACCTAACAATTCAAAAATGCTAAATAAGGTTTGGAAACCAAGAACAGCAAACAGGTGCTGATGCCAGAAAGAGCCTCGCTAGCTGTTGGGAACCGTACTTTTAAAACTCCAGGAAGTGTAGGATGGACCAATCAGCTTCCTGTACTGCCCCCCAATCCGGCCAATCAGGCAGGGCACCTATAAGAACAAGAAAATAAAAACAACACATATGGCCAGGACCGTAACATGGTCTACTAGTAATGAAGCACGATGGTTGGCAAACCAATAAAGTAGCAAAACAGCAATGAAAGAACAAAATTTGATGAAAATATAGTACAATTTCTATGAATAAATAGGCAGTAACACCAGCTTGTGCTGCCCGTAAACCCAAGCAAAAAAGCTTACAGCACCTGGTATTCCCAGGCGGTCTTCCTACCAAGTACTAACCAGGCCCGGCCCTATTTGGCTGCCGAGATCGGACGAGATCGGGCGCTTAGAGAGCGGTGTGGCCGTAAGCTGCATTTGACATCATCAACAGCTCTTAAAAACGCTGGAGAAGCAGAATGCATGACACTTGCTAAGAAGAAGATAAATGTGGCAAAGTACAAAGTACTATAACTGTACTGGTCTGTTACGCCCCTGTCTAGGGGGTCAGGGTGCAACATACAAAGATAAATTAGCATGTTCCCTCTCCGATCCCCAAACCAAAATCCAGGATCGAGATGTTCCAACAGAATGATATTTATTTTAAACGAAAGAAAGTGTCAAACAAAACATGACACTACAACTCAGGGCGAACCAAGGCCAACATAATAAACAAAATAAGCCATTTCCCACAGAAAGTGCTAGCTAGCCTGATAGAAATAAACAAACCAAAAGACAGTCTCTAACCCTAACTCCCTAATGTGAAAACAGTCCAAAGAAAATGGCAGTTCACCCCTACAGATTTAATACTATTTACAAAATATACAATTTATAAACAAAACCACGGCACAAAACCTAACAATTCAAAAATGCTAAATAAGGTTTGGAAACCAAGAACAGCAAACAGGTGCTGATGCCAGAAAGAGCCTCGCTAGCTGTTGGGAACCGTACTTTTAAAACTCCAGGAAGTGTAGGATGGACCAATCAGCTTCCTGTACTGCCCCCCAATCCGGCCAATCAGGCAGGGCACCTATAAGAACAAGAAAATAAAAACAACACATATGGCCAGGACCGTAACATGGTCTACTAGTAATGAAGCACGATGGTTGGCAAACCAATAAAGTAGCAAAACAGCAATGAAAGAACAAAATTTGGTGAAAATATAGTACAATTTCTATGAATAAATAGGCAGTAACACCAGCTTGTGCTGCCCGTAAACCCAAGCAAAGAAGCTTACAGCACGTGGTATTCCCAGGCGGTCTTCCTACCAAGTACTAACAAGGCCCGGCCCTATTTGGCTGCCGAGATCGGACGGGATCAGGCGCTTAGAGAGCAGTGTGGCCGTAAGCTGCATTTGACATCATCAACAGCTCTTAAAAACGCTGGAGAAGCAGAATGCATGACACTTGCTAAGAAGAAGATAAATGTGGCAAAGTACAAAGTACTATAACTGTACTGGTCTGTTACGCCCCTGTCTAGGGGGTCAGGGTGCAACATACAAAGATAAATTAGCATGTTCCCTCTCCGATCCCCAAACCAAAATCCAAGATCGAGATGTTCCAACAGAATGATATTTATTTTAAACGAAAGAAAGTGTCAAACAAAACATGACACTACAACTCAGGGCGAACCAAGGCCAACATAATAAACAAAATAAGCCATTTCCCACAGAAAGTGCTAGTCAGCCTGATAGAAATAAACAAACCAAAAGACAGTCGCTAACCCTAACTCCCTAATGTGAAAACAGTCCAAAGAAAATGGCAGTTCACCCCTACAGATTTAATACTATTTACAAAATATACAATTTATAAACAAAACCACGGCACAAAACCTAACAATTCAAAAATGCTAAATAAGGTTTGGAAAGCAAGAACAGCAAACAGGTGCTGATGCCAGAAAGAGCCTCGCTAGCTGTTGGGAACCGTACTTTTAAAACTCCAGGAAGTGTAGGATGGACCAATCAGCTTCCTGTACTGCCCCCCAATCCGGCCAATCAGGCAGGGCACCTATAAGAACAAGAAAATAAAAACAACACATATGGCCAGGACCGTAACATGGTCTACTAGTAATGAAGCACGATGGTTGGCAAACCAATAAAGTAGCAAAACAGCAATGAAAGAACAAAATTTGATGAAAATATAGAACAATTTCTATGAATAAATAGGCAGTAACACCAGCTTGTGCTGCCCGTAAACCCAAGCAAAAAAGCTTACAGCACCTAGTATTCCCAGGCGGTCTTCCTACCAAGTACTAACCAGGCCCGGCTCTATTTGGCTGCCGAGATCGGACGAGATCGGGCGCTTAGAGAGCGGTGTGGCCGTAAGCTGCATTTGACATCATCAACAGCTCTTAAAAACGCTACAGAAGCAGAATGCATGACACTTGCTAAGAAGAAGATAAATGTGGCAAAGTACAAAGTACTATAACTGTACTGGTCTGTTACGCCCCTGTCTAGGAGGTCAGGGTGCAACATACAAAGATAAATTAGCATGTTCCCTCTCCGATCCCCAAACCAAAATCCAGGATCGAGATGTTCCAACAGAATGATATTTATTTTAAACGAAAGAAAGTGTTAAACAAATCATGACACTACAACTCAGGGCGAACCAAGGCCAACATAATAAACAAAATAAGCCATTTCCCACAGAAAGTGCTAGCTAGCCTGATAGAAATAAACAAACCAAAAGACAGTCGCTAACCCTAACTCCCTAATGTGAAAACAAGAGAAAACAATCCAAAGAAAATGGCAGTTCACCCCTACAGATTTAATACTATTTACAAAATATACAATTTATAAATAAAACCACGGAACAAAACCTAACAATTAAAAAATGCTAAATAAGGTTTGGAAACCAAGAACAGCAAACAGGTGCTGCTGCCAGAAAGAGCCTCGCTAGCTGTTGGGAACCGTACTTTTAAAATCCCAGGAAGTGTAGGATTTTCCAATCAGCTTCCTGTACTGCCCCCCCAATCCGGCCAATCAGGCAGGGCACCTATAAGAACAACAAAATAAAAACAACACATATGGCCAGGACCGTAACATGGTCTACTAGTAATGAAGCACGATGGTTGACAAACCAATAAAGTAGCAAAACAGCAATGAAAGAACAAAATTTCATGAAAATATAGAACAATTTCTATGAATAAATAGGCAGTAACACCAGCTTGTGCTGCCCGTAAACCCAAGCAAAAAAGCTTACAGCACCTGGTATTCCCAGGCGGTCTTCCTACCAAGTACTAACCAGGCCCGGCTCTATTTGGCTGCCGCGATCGGACGAGATCGGGCGCTTAGAGAGCGGTGTGGCCGTAAGCTGCATTTGATATCATCAACAGCTCTTAAAAACGCTGGAAAAGCAGAATGCATGACACTTGCTAAGAAGAAGATAAATGTGGCAAAGTACAAAGTACTATAACTGTACTGGTCTGTTACGCCCCTGTCTAGGGGGTCAGGGTGCAACATACAAAGATAAATTAGCATGTTCCCTCTCCGATCCCCAAACCAAAATCCAGGATCGAGATGTTCCAACAGAATGATATTTATTTTAAACGAAAGAAAGTGTCAAACAAAACATGACACTACAACTCAGGGCGAACCAAGGCCAACATAATAAACAAAATAAGCCATTTCCCACAGAAAGTGCTAGCTAGCCTGATAGAAATAAACAAACCAAAAGACAGTCGCTAACCCTAACTCCCTAATGTGAAAACAGTCCAAAGAAAATGGCAGTTCACCCCTACAGATTTAATACTATTTACAAAATATACAATTTATAAACAAAACCACGGCATAAAACCTAACAATTCAAAAATGCTAAATAAGGTTTGGAAACCAAGAACAGCAAACAGGTGCTGCTGCCAGAAAGAGCCTCGCTAGCTGTTGGGAACCGTACTTTTAAAACTCCAGGAAGTGTAGGATGGACCAATCAGCTTCCTGTACTGCCCCCCAATCCGGCCAATCAGGCAGGGCACCTATAAGAACAAGAAAATAAAAACAACACATATGGCCAGGACCGTAACATGGTCTACTAGTAATGAAGCACGATGGTTGGCAAACCAATAAAGTAGCAAAACAGCAATGAAAGAACAAAATTTGGTGAAAATATAGAACAATTTCTATGAATAAATAGGCAGTAACACCAGCTTGTGCTGCCCGTAAACCCAAGCAAAGAAGCTTACAGCACGTGGTATTCCCAGGCGGTCTTCCTACCAAGTACTAACAAGGCCCGGCCCTATTTGGCTGCCGAGATCGGACGGGATCGGGCGCTTAGAGAGCAGTGTGGCCGTAAGCTGCATTTGACATCATCAACAGCTCTTAAAAACGCTGGAGAAGCAGAATGCATGACACTTGCTAAGAAGAAGATAAATGTGGCAAAGTACAAAGTACTATAACTGTACTGGTCTGTTACGCCCCTGTCTAGGGGGTCAGGGTGCAACATACAAAGATAAATTAGCATGTTCCCTCTCCGATCCCCAAACCAAAATCCAGGATCGAGATGTTCCAACAGAATGATATTTATTTTAAACGAAAGAAAGTGTCAAACAAAACATGACACTACAACTCAGGGCGAACCAAGGCCAACATAATAAACAAAATAAGCCATTTCCCACAGAAAGTGCTAGTCAGCCTGATAGAAATAAACAAACCAAAAGACAGTCGCTAACCCTAACTCCCTAATGTGAAAACAGTCCAAAGAAAATGGCAGTTCACCCCTACAGATTTAATACTATTTACAAAATATACAATTTATAAACAAAACCACGGCACAAAACCTAACAATTCAAAAATGCTAAATAAGGTTTGGAAAGCAAGAACAGCAAACAGGTGCTGCTGCCAGAAAGAGCCTCGCTAGCTGTTGGGAACCGTACTTTTAAAACTCCAGGAAGTGTAGGATGGACCAATCAGCTTCCTGTACTGCCCCCCAATCCGGCCAATCAGGCAGGGCACCTATAAGAACAACAAAATAAAAACAACACATATGGCCAGGACCGTAACATGGTCTACTAGTAATGAAGCACGATGGTTGACAAACCAATAAAGTAGCAAAACAGCAATGAAAGAACAAAATTTGATGAAAATATAGAACAATTTCTATGAATAAATAGGCAGTAAAACCAGCTTGTGCTGCCCGTAAACCCAAGCAAAAAAGCTTACAGCACCTGGTATTCCCAGGCGGTCTTCCTACCAAGTACTAACCAGGCCCGGCTGTATTTGGCTGCCGAGATCGGACGAGATCGGGCGCTTAGAGAGCGGTGTGGCCGTAAGCTGCATTTGACATCATCAACAGCTCTTAAAAACGCTGGAGAAGCAGAATGCATGACACTTGCTAAGAAGAAGATAAATGTGGCAAAGTACAAAGTAATATAACTGTACTGGTCTGTTACGCCCCTGTCTAGGGGGTCAGGGTGCAACATACAAAGATAAATTAGCATGTTCCCTCTCCGATCCCCAAACCAAAATCCAGGATCGAGATGTTCCAACAGAATGATATTTATTTTAAACGAAAGAAAGTGTCAAACAAAACATGACACTACAACTCAGGGCGAACCAAGGCCAACATAATAAACA